>NC_057811.1:164847448-165133010 GCF_018294505.1 Triticum aestivum | reverse complement strand
GGCGGCGGCTGAAGCGTCCGGCGCCGGGCGGACGTGTCCGGCGCGCGGAGGGAGAGGGTTAGGGTTTTGGACTGCGGGAGGATTCGGGAGAGACACATATTTATAGGTAGAGGGAGCTAGGAGACTCCAAACGGAGTGCGGTTTTCGCCCACACGATCTTGATCGAACGACCTAGAGCATGGAGGTGAGTTTGCTGGGTTTTGGGCTGGTTAGAGAGGGGTTTTGCTGCAACACACAAACGGACTTTGCGGTTACCCGGTTAACCGTTGGAGTACCAAACGACCTCCAAATGGAACGAAACTTGACCGGTGGTATACCAAGGCCACTTGACAAGCCTCGGTCCATTCCGAGAACGTTCAACACCCGCTCACGAAAAGAGACAAGAGGGGTGCGCCGGAGAAGGTGGGAGTGCCGGATTGCAAAACGGACAACAGGGAAAAAGCTCGGATGCAAGAGACAAACACGTATGCAAATGCAATGCACATAATGACATGATATGAGATGCATGACATGAATAAAATGCAAAACGAAAAACAAAACCCGACCACGAAGGGAATATCATAACACATAGCCGAAAATGGCAAGAGTTGGAGTTACAAATATGGAAAGTTACATCCGGGGTGTTACACCTAGGACCCCTCCTGTCTCTCTCACAAGGCCCGTGTTGGCCCATTAGTTCCCCCGTGGGTTCCGATAACCCCCCAGCACTCCGATAAATATCCGGTGACCCCCGGAACTCATCCGGTGTCCGAATATAGTCATCCAATATATCAACCTTTATGTCTCGACCATTTCGAGACTCCTAGTCATGTCCGTGATCACATCCGGGACTCCGAACTACCTTCGATACATCAAAACACATAAACTCGTAATACCGATCGTCACCGAACGTTAAGCGTGCGGACCCTACGGGTTCGAGAACTATGTGGACATGACCGAGACACATCTCTGGTCAGTAACAAATAGCGGAACCTGGATGTTCATATTGTCTCCTACATATTCTACGAAGATCTTTATCGGTCAAACCGCATAACAACATACGTTGTTCCCTTTGTCATCGGTATGTTACTTGCCCGAGATTCGATCGTGGTATCTCATTACCTAGTTCAATCTCGTTACCGGCAAGTCTCTTTACTCGTTCCGTAATGCATCATCCCGCAACTAACTCATTAGTCACATTGCTTGCAAGGCTTATAGTGATGTGCATTACCGAGTGGGCCCAGAGATACCTCTCCGATGACAAATCCGAATCTTGATCTATGCCAACTCAACAAGTACCATCGGAGACACCTGTAGAGCACCTTTATAATCACCCAGTTACGTTGTGACGTTTGGTAGCACACAAAGTGTTCCTCCGGTATTCGGGAGTTGCATAATCTCATAGTCATAGGAACATGTATAAGTCATGAAGAAAGCAATAGCAATATACTAAACGATCAAGTGCTAAGCTAACGGAATGAGTGAAGTCAATCACATCATTCTCTAATGATGTGATCCTGTTAATCAAATGACAACTCATGTCTATGGCTAGGAAACTTAACCATCTTTGATTCAACGAGCTAGTCAAGTAGAGGCATACTAGTGACACTCTGTTTGTCTATGTATTCACACATGTACTAAGTTTCCGGTTAATACAATTCTAGCATGAATAATAAACATTTATCATGATATAAGGAAATATAAGTAACAACTTTATTATTGCCTCTAGGGCATATTTCCTTCAGTCTCCCACTTGCACTAGAGTCAATAATCTAGATTATACAGTAATGATTCTAACACCCATGGAGTCTTGGTGCCGATCATGTTTTGCTCGTGAGAGAGGCTTAGTCAACGGGTCTGCAACATTCAGATCCGTGTGTATCTTGCAAATCTCTATGTCTCCCTCCTTGACTTGATCGCGGATGGAATTGAAGCGTCTCTTGATGTGCTTGGTTCTGTCGTGAAATATGGATTGCTTTGCCAAGGCAATTGCACCAGTATTGTCACAAAAGATTTTCATTGGACCTGATGCACTAGGTATAACACCTAGATCGGATATGAACTCCTTCATCCAGACTCCTTCACTTGCTGCTTCCGAAACAGCTATGTACTCCGCTTCACACGTAGATCCCGCCACGACGCTTTGCTTAGAACTGCACCAACTGACAGCTCCACCGTTCAATATAAACACGTATCCGGTTTGAGACTTAGAGTCATCCGGATCAGTGTCAAAGCTTGCATCAACGTAACCATTTACGACGAGCTCTTTGTCACCTCCATAAACGAGAAACATATCCTTAGTCCTTTTCAGGTATTTTGGGATGTTCTTGACCGATGTCCAGTGATCCACTCCTGGATTACTTTGGTACATCCCTGCTAAACTAATAGCATGGCACACATCAGGTCTGGTACACGACATTGCATACATGATAGAGCCTATGGCTGAAGCATAGGGATCACCTTTCATTTTCTCTCTATCTTCTTCAGTGGTCGGGCATTGAGTCTGACTCAACTTCACACCTTGTAACACAGGCAAGAACCCTTTCTTTGCTTGATCCATTTTGAACTTCTTCAAAACTTTATCAAGGTATGTGCTTTGTGAAAGTCCAATTAAGCGTCTCGATCTATCTCTATAGATCTTGATGCCCAATATATAAGCAGCTTCACCGAGGTCTTTCATTGAAAAACTCTTGTTCAAGTATCCTTTTATGCTATCCAGAAATTCTATATCATTTCCAATCAACAATATGTCATCCACATATAATATTAGAAATGCTACAGAGATCCCTCTCACTTTCTTGTAAATACAGACTTCTGAAAAAGTCTGTATAAAACCATATGCTTTGATCACACTATCAAAACGTTTATTCCAACTCCGAGATGCTTGCACCAGTCCATAAATGGATCGCTGGAGCTTGCACACCTTGTTAGCATCCTTTGGATCGATAAAACCTTCAGGTTGCATCATATACAACTCTTCTTCTAGATATCCATTCAGGAACGCAGTCTTTACATCCATTTGCCAAATTCCATAATCATAAAATGCAGCAATTGCTAACATGATTCGGACGGACTTAAGCATCGCTACAGGTGAGAATGTCTCATCGTAGTCAACTCCTTGAACTTGTCGAAAACCTTTCGCAACAAGTTGAGCTTTGTAGACAGTAACATTACCGTCAGCGTCAGTCTTCTTCTTGAAGATCCATTTATTCTCGATGGCTTGCCGATCATCGGGCAAGTCAACCAAAGTCCACACTTTGTTCTCATACATGGATCCCATCTCAGATTTCATGGCCTCAAGCCATTTCGTGGAATCTGGGCTCATCATCGCTTCCTCATAGTTCGTAGGTTCGTCATGGTCAAGTAACATGACCTCCAGAACAGGATTACCGTACCACTCTAGTGCGGATCTTACTCTGGTTGACCTACGAGGTTCGGTAGTAACTTGATCGGAAGTTACATGATCATCATCATTAGCTTCCTCACTAATTGGTGTAGGAGTCATAGGAACAGATTTCTGTGATGAACTACTTTCCAATAAGGGAGCAGGTACAGTTACCTCATCAAGTTATACTTTCCTCCCACTCACTTCTTTCGAGAGAAACTCCTTCTCTAGAAAGGATCCATTCTTAGCAAAGAATGTCTTGCCTTCCGATCTGTGATAGAAGGTGTACCCAACAGTCTCCTTTGGGTATCCTATGAAGACACATTTCTCTGATTTGGGTTCGAGCTTATCAGGTTGAAGCTTTTTCACATAAGCATCGCAACCCCAAACTTTAAGAAACGACAACTTTGGTTTCTTGCCAAACCACAGTTCATAAGGTGTCGTCTCAACGGATTTATATGGTGCCCTAATTTAACGTGAATGCAGCCGTCTCTAAAGCATAACCCCAAAACGATAGCGGTAAATCAGTAAGAGACATCATAGATCGCACCATATCTAGTAAAGTACGATTACGACGTTCGGACACACCATTACGCTGTGGTGTTCTGGGTGGCGTGAGTTGCGAAACTATTCCGCATTGTTTCAAATGAAGACCAAACTCGTAACTCAAATATTCTCCTCCATGATCAGATCGTAGAAACTTTATTTTCTTGTTACAATGATTTTCCACTTCACTCTGAAATTCTTTGAACTTTTCAAATGTTTTAGACTTATGCTTCATCAAGTAGATATACCCATATCTGCTTAAATCATCTGTGAAGGTGAGAAAATAACGATACCCGCCGCAAGCCTCAACATTCATCTGACCACATACATCAGTATGTATGATTTCCAACAAATCTGTTGCTCGCTCCATTGTTCCGGAGAACGGAGTTTTAGTCATCTTGCCCATGAGGCATGGTTCGCAAGTACCAAGTGATTCATAATCAAGTGATTCCAAAAGTCCATCAGAATGGAGCTTCTTCATGCGCTTTACACCAATATGACCCAAACGGCAGTGCCACAAATAAGTTGCAATATCATTATCAACTCTGCATCTTTTGGCTTCAATATTATGAATATGTGTATCACTACTATCGAGATTCAATAAAAATAGACCACTCTTCAAGGGTGCATGACCATAAAAGATATTACTCATATAAATATAACAACCATTATTCTCTGATTTAAATGAATAACCATCTCGCATCAAACAAGATCCAGATATAATGTTCATGCTTAACGCTCGCACCAAATAACAATTATTCAGGTCTAAAACTAATCCCGAAGGTAAATGTAGAGGTAACGTGCCGACCGCGATCACATCGACCTTGGAACCATTTCCCACGCACATCGTCACCTCGTCCTTAGCCAATCTTCGCTTAATCCGTAGTCCCTGTTTCGAGTTGCAAATATTAGCAACAGAACCAGTATCAAATAGCCAGGTGCTACTGCGAGCATTAGTAAGGTACAAATCAATAACATGTATATCACATATACCTTTGTTCACCTTGCCATCCTTCTTATCCGCCAAATACTTGGGGCAGTTCCGCTTCCAGTGACCAGTCCCTTTGCAGTAGAAGCACTCAGTCTCAGGCTTAGGTCCAGACTTGGGCTTCTTCACTTGAGAAGCAACTTGCTTGTCGTTCTTCTTGAAGTTCCCCTTCTTCCCTTTACCATTTTTCTTGAAACTGGTGGTCTTGTTGACCATCAACACTTGATGCTCCTTCTTGATTTCTACCTCCGCAGCCTTTAGCATTGCGAAGAGCTCGGGAATTGTCTTATCCATCCCTTGCATATTATAGTTCATCACGAAGCTCTTGTAGCTTGGTGGCAGTGATTGAAGAATTATGTCAATGACACTATCAACAAGAAGATTAACTCCCAGTTGAATCAAGGGATTGTTATACCTAGACATTTTGAGTATATGCTCACTGACAGAACTATTCTCCTCCATCTTGCAGCTGTAGAACTTATTGGAGACTTCGTATCTCTCAATCCGGGCATTTGCTTGAAATATTAACTTCAACTCCTGGAACATCTCATATGCTCCATGACGTTCAAAACATCATTGAAGTCCCGGTTCTAAGTTGTAAAGCATGACAAACTGAACTATTGAGTAGTCATCAGCTTTGCTCTGCCAGACGTTCATAACATCTGGCGTTGCTCCTGCAGCGAGTTTGGCACCTAGCGGTGCTTCCAGGACGTAATTCTTCTGTGGAGCAATGAGGATAATCCTCAAGTTACGGACCCAGTCCGTGTAGTTGCTACCATCATCTTTCAACTTAGCTTTCTCTAGGAACGCATTAAAATTCAACGGAACAACAGCACGGGCCATCTATCTACAACAACATAGACATGCAAAATACTATCAGGTACTAAGTTCATGATAAATTAAAGTTCAATTAATCATATTACTAAAGAACTCCCACTTATATAGACATCCCTCTAATCATATAAGTGATCACGTGATCCATACTAAACCATGTCCGATCATCACGTGAGATGAAGTAGTTTTCAATGGTGAACATCACTATGTTGATCATACCTACTATATGATTCACGCTCGACCTTTCGGCCTCAGTGTTCCGAGGCCATATCTGCATATGCTAGGCTCGTTAAGTTTAACCCGAGTATTCTGCGTATGCAAAACTGGCTTGCACCCGTTGTATGTGAACGTAGAGCTTATCACACCCGATCATCACGTGGTGTCTCGGCACGACGAACTTTCGCAACTGTGCATACTCAGGGAGAACACTTGTACCTTGAAATTTAGTGAGAGATCATCTTGTAATGCTACCGTCGAACTAAGCAAAATATGATGCATAAAGGATAAACATCACATGCAATCAATATAAGTGATATGATATGGCCATCATCATCTTGTGCCTTTGATCTCCATCTCCAGAGCACCGTCATGATCACCATCGTCACCGGCGCGACACCTTGATCTCCATCGTAGCATCGTTGTCGTCTCGCCAACTATTGCTTCTACGACTATCGATACCGCTTAGTGATAAAGTAAAGTAATTACATGGCGATTGCATTTCATACAATAAAGCGACAACCATATGGCTCCTGCCAGTTGTCGATAACCCTGGTACCCGCGAGTTGATGTGTAGTTGATACGTCCATTTTGCATCATGCTTTTATATTGATATTTATTGCAATATGGGCTGTTGTTACACGTTATGTCACAATACTTATGCCTATTCTCTCTTATTTTACAAGGTTTACATAAGGAGGGAGAATGCCGGCAGCTGGAATTCTGGGCTGGAAAAGGAGCAAATATTAGAGACCTATTCTGCACAACTCCAAAAGTCCTGAAACTCCACAAAAGTTATTTTTGGAAATAATAAAAAATATTGAGCGGAAGAAGTACGTCAGAGGGGCCCCACCTGGCCACGAGGGTGGGGGCATGCCCTACCCCCCAGGGCGCGCCCCCTGCCTCGTGGGCCCCCTGTTGGATCTCCGGTGGCCATCTTCTGCTATATGAAGTCTTTCATCGAGAAAAAATCATAAGCAACCTTTAGGGACGAGACTCCGCCGCCACGAGGCGGAACCTTGGTGGAACCAATCTAGGGCTCCGGCAGAGCTGTTCTGCCGGGGACACTTCCCTCCGGGAGGGGGAAATCATCGCCATCGTCATCACCAACGCTCCTCTCATCGGGAGAGGGCAATCTCCATCAACATCTTCACCAGCACCATCTCCTCTCAAAACCCTAGTTCATCTCTTGTATCCAATTCTTGTCTCTAAGTCCGGGATTGGTACTAGTAGGTTGCTAGTAGTGTTGATTACTCCTTGTAGTTGATGCTAGTTGGTTTATTTGGTGGAAGATCATATGTTCAGATCCTATATGCATATTAATACCCCTCTGATTATGAACATGAATATGCTTTGTGAGTAGTTACGTTTGTTCCTGAGGACATGGGAGAGAAGTCTTGCTATTAGTAGTCATGTGAATTTGGTATTCGTTCGATATTTTGATGAGATGTATGTTGTCTAGCCTCTAGTGGTGTTATGTGAACGTCGACTACATAACACTTCACCATTATTTGGGCCTAGAGGAAGGCATTGGGAAGTAATAAGTAGATGATGGGTTGCTAGAGTGACAGAAGCTCAAACCCTAGTTTATGCGTTGCTTCGTAAGGGGCTGATTTGGATCCATATGTTTCATGCTATGGTTAGGTTTACCTTAATACTTTTGTTGTAGTTGCGGATGCTTGCAATAGAGGTTAATCATAAGTGGGATGCTTGTTCAAGTAAGAACAACACCCACGCACCGGTCCACCCACATATCAAATTATCAAAGTACCGAACGCGAATCATATGAACGTGATGAAAACTAGCTTGATGATACTTCCCATGTGTCCTCGGGAGCGCTTTTCTCTATATAAGAGTTTGTCCAGGCTTGTCCTTTGCTACAAAAAGTATTGGGTCACCTTGCTGCACTTTATTTACTTTTGTTACTTGTTGCTCCTTACAAATTATCCTATCACAAAACTTTCTGTTACCACTTATTTCAGTACTTGCACAGAATACCTTGCTGAAAACCGCTTATCATTTCCTTCTGCTCCTCGTTGGGTTCGACACTGTTACTTATCGAAAGGACTACGATAGATCCCCTATACTTGTGGGTCATCAGTAGTCGGGTTGGTTTGGAGGATACCCGTGAGTTTTCTACGGGGCACGGCCGGGCATTCTTAGCCCTTGTCGTAAGTCCGTGAGACGGGGCGACGGGACCACATATCGTGGATCATTGATCGTTACCGCATGCTCCTAAGACATTAACGATTTGGATATGTGATCCTAGTAGGCCTATAGACTTTTCGCATTGACCACCATGCAAGAATAAGTATGGGCATTCTGCGTCGTATGTATCAGCCGAAAACTCTTCGGACGTCAGCGATGGAGCGACACGCGCCCGGGTGGCCCGCGTAAGCACCTGCCTTGTATAAGGAGGTTGCTATGACTGATCCTGGCCATCCACGCAACATGCAGGAGTGCAAAGGGCGATGGGCCCAAGACCCCTGCATGCTTAGGATGTAGACCGGCGTGCTGGCCTCTCCGTTGAGCCTAGGTAGGACTGCGGTGTGTTGATCGGCCGACGCCGGCCATGACCTGATGGTGTGTCCGGCAGGAGTTGATCGAGCGTGTTGGGTAAGTTTGTGCACCCCTGCACGGAAGTATTATCTATTCGAATAGTCATGTTCATAGTAACGGACGCTCGGAGTTGTATCCCGATTGATACAACTAGTACTTGATGTTGAGGCATGAAATGAATATGTGGCTCCGAGATTCCTTTCTCGCAAGGAGTCGAGAAAGTTATCTCTGGGCGTTGTTACAACATACTTACTACTATTATAATATACTAATCTGCACTCTTCTAATGTTGCAAGATGCTTCAAGATGCTAGTCTTCGATAGGCTAGGCTTTCCCCTCTCTTCTGGCATTATGCAGTTCATTCCAAAGATATAGCCCCATTCCTTTGACACTGATGCATACTTAGTATATTTCTGATGTAAGTGTTGCGAGTACTTTGGATGAGTACTCACGATTGCTTTGCTACTTCTTTTCCCCTATACCCAATTGGTGCGATCAGATGACGGATTCCAAGAGCCAGACGCCACCACCGACGACTACTACTACTGATGGAGTCCTGGATAAGGGGGTCCTGGGGCGTCCGGGCTATGTGACATGGGCTGGACTGATGGGCCGTGAAGATACAAGATAGAAGGCTTTCCCCCGTGTCTGGATGGGACTCTCCGTTGCGTGGACAACAAGCTTGGCGGCCAGATGTGTAGTTTCCTTTCTCTGTAAACCGACTCTGTACAACCCTAACCCCCTCCGGTGTCTATATAAACCGGAGGGTTTAGTCCGGAGAGGTGATCACAAATCATACAGGCTAGACATCTAGGGTTTAGCCATTACGATCTCGAGGTAGATCAACTCTTGTAACCCCTATATTCATCAAAGTCAATCAAGCAGGAAGTAGGGTATTACCTCCATTAAGAGGGCCCGAACCTGGGTAAACATCGTGTCCCCCGTCTCTGTTACCTTCGATCCTCAGACGCACAGTTCGGGACTCCCTACCCGAGATCAGCCGGTTTTGGCACCGACAACTACCCCGACAGAGCCTACTACTACGTGGAGACTGCCGACGACCAGGAGTAGTTGGGAGGCTCCCAGGCAAGAGGCCTTGCCTTTTCGATCATTGTTTGTCGTGCCGAAACACGATCACCTATGGGGCCATCGGCCCTTTTTCTGGTTCGGCAGGGGGACGATCACGTAGCACAAAGAGCAGAGGCCGTGGCATAGCACGTCAAGGATGACATGATCGTTTTTACCCATGTTCGGGCCGCTGTGAGGCGTAAAACCCTACTCCTGCTTTGGTGGGATTGATGGATGGACTGTGGTCGTGGCGTGGCGCTCAAGCCCGGCAAGGTTGCCTCGGGGAGAGCAGCTACGCGTGTATGAGTACACAAGGGTCTGAATCCTTTCTAAGGTTGCCATGGCCCTCCTTTTATAGGCCAAGGGGTTACCACAATGGCAAAGTGGTCATTATCCAGCAATTAGATAGCTAACAGTGCTATCATACCTAACTCTGGCAGACAGGACAAAGCGCATTAAATGCACCGGTATATGTCACGTCGTGGACATAGCCCGGCAAGCCTTGCCGTGCCGCTTGGTCATCTGCCTGTCTGTTTGCTTGACACGTCTCTGGACGGGTGTCATGTTGAGGTAATCTTCCTGCTAAGTGGCTGCCACATGCTAAAGGGTTGCCACTTAACCATCTGGGGGATCGACACTGCACCGATGGGAGACTTGCGTTGCGGTGTGGTGGAGCGGTGGAGTCTTGGCGGGGGAGTGAACCGCCGCTGGCCCCGGCAGGCTTGCCGGGGTGTATTGGTTTTGCCTTCGGGGGAGGCCTCAACTTGACCAGGCTCGCCTGCCCGGCAAGGGAGGCTTCTCCCTTAGTGAAATCTTGTTCTTCTAGTTTTTCTTGGTCTTCTTGATCCACCCTTAGATCTCTCAAAGAGCTCCTCACTTGGCTTGGTCTTGACTTGTATGCTTGGTGAAGCTTGAACTTTGCCGCCGTGCCTGTGTAAAGTATGGTCAACATACACGAGGGTTTGTTGCACCGACAGGAGCCCCCGGGTCTGGCCCAAACATGCTGTCGGGCATCGCTGGGGTAGGTCCTACCAGTTACACAGGCAGGGGCCTTGAGCTAATATCATTTTGTCTTTGTTATTTCCTTTGCTTCTTCATTAAACTGTGCTTGGGTCAGTTTCCGGTTTTCCCGTGCGTCGTGTATGGCGTCGTGGGGGAGGTCTTATGCCACGATCTGTGGGCCACCCACGGCCCACGTTCATAGGGCGGTAACTGCCATTCCACTGGCTTTTCGATCCCAGCCATTTTCGCCACGTATGCCGCATGCATTGCGCAGGGTTGGTGGCGGACGCGGAGGATACGGGAATGGGCGCCATGGAAGAAAGCCAGGCGCCACAGATAGGCGCAGGGGGTCGTTTCTGATCCCGTGCACCGTTTCCAAAAGCATAAGAGTTGGATTGGTGGAGCGGGGCGGTTGTTTCCTGGGTGAGGAGCTAGCCCCTAGCTTTGTCCGCCTATAAAAGGGGACGTGAGCGGGGCGCCTACTCACACACTCCCCATTCCTCTTGCATCTCCTCTCCAGCATGACGAGAGGGAGAGGGCGCGGTGGTGTTCTAGTGATGGCGACGAGAGCTTCTGCTCGACAACGCCTCCCTCCTCATGTCGAAGACGCTGGGGCGGAGCCCGCCGTGAGAGGAGGTGGGAGAGGGCGTGGTCGTGGCCATCGCAGTGCTCGGGGTCGAGGAGGACGGGGTGTCGCTCTGGTCAACCCTCCCCCGGCCACTTATCCACAAATGGAAGGCCACGTTGGGGACCAGCCGCTGGAATTCATCATCAGGCTGCACAAGCCCCTGCGCGGTCACCTCCGTCTTCCTACGCCGTTCGCGAGCACTGGTACGTGTCGGTCCTAAACAAACGGTTTTTAACCCCTTTCCACGACGGCATTTGGAACCGTCGCCAAGTGAGTGTGGGCGATAGGGGGGTCCTTCCCACACGACCCAGAAACCGCCGGGGATAGGGCCCCTACAGTACTCCTACTCGTTTCTGCTCGCATTGCCATCGCAGTTGGTATTCTGTGGTGCTACGTTTACGATGTGCGGCCCATCACAAACGGTTCACTATTATAGAACGTGTATGATGCGTGGCCCCAGTACAAAAAAATACACTTCCGTGATGATACGTGTTTGTCACAGTAGGTCGCGTTTTTTGTCATGCATGTACATCCATGACAAATTTATGACAAAATCAAGATAGTCATACCAGTGCTGTCGTAGAAGTGTTCCATGACATTACCAAAATTATCATCACGTAAGTGTCCACTTCCATGACGATAAATCACGCGTCACGGAAGTGCTTTCGTCAAGGGTGACCGACACGTGGCATCCACTGTAATGGAACGCCGTTAAGCTATCGGGTTGGGTTTTGGATCCGATAACCCGTTAACAGCCCCGACCAATGGGGATTTTCCACGTGTAAAATCATCATTGGCTGGAGGAGACACGTGTCAGGTCCGCGTTGGCACAGGTGTCACTCATCCAATGGGCGAGACGCGCCTATGATATGTTGACACGTGGACCAGCCCATCAAGTTTAAATGGGCCGGCCCAACTGAAGTCCCACAAGATTTTGCGGACCATAATGGGTCGGCCCAGCTAAAGGCCCACGAGATTTTGCGGACCATAATGGGCTGGCCCAGCTAAAGGCCCACAAGATTTTGCGGGCCATAATGGGCCGGCCCAGGTAAAGGCCCACAAGATTTTTGTGTGCCATAATGGGCCGGCCCAGGTAAAGGCCCACAAGATTCTTGCGGATCATAATGGGCTGGCCCAGCTAAAGGCCCACAAGATTTCGTCGACATTAATGGGCCGGCCCAGCTGTAGGCCCACAAGATTTTGAGGACCCTAGTAGGCCGGCCCATTAACTGGCTGCCATGTTTTGGGACAAATGCCGGCCCATATTTGATCCGGTCCATTAATGGCCTGCCACGCTCCGGGCCTAATAGTGGCCCATATGAGATCCGGCCCGTTAAAAGCCTACCACGTTCTGGGCCAAATTACGGCCCAGATCAGGTCTGGCCCTTTAAGAGGCTTTGGGCTCAATTATGGCCCATATCAGATTCGGCCCGTCAACTGGACACTATGCTTTTGGGCCCACTTGCTAAAGGCCCACTTAGTAATTCGGCCTGATATTAGTTTTGGCCTGTTAAGGGCCCGTTTAACATTTCGGCCCTATATTAATTTCGGCCTGTTAAAAGCCCGTCATATAGTTGGGCCTAACTACGGCCCGGTTTGCATCCGGCCCGCTCGCAGTCGATATCTGATTGGGCCAAAAAAGGACCGAGACAATTTTGGCCTGTTAAAAGCCCGTGATTTGATTCGCACAATCATGGGCCGGGGTTCATTTCGGGTTGCTGCCGGCCCATGAGCTGTTCGGCACGTTTCAGACCCAACCTACATCGTGATTGCATGACGGCCCGATTATGTACCGTAATTTTACGGTTTGGCCGGTTTACTGCGAAGACAGGATATATATACAGTAAAATAATTGCAGCATCGTGAATAAGAAAAAACCTAGACTATACAATAAAGAAATTACGGCATATTACATCCACTGGGCATCAAAGTTCGCCACTATGATAATAAAGCACAAGCAGACAGCAGATTACATACACTGGGCATCAAAGATCGCCACCAGTGCAAATAAACACACCGACAAAATAATATACAAAACCGACAGCACTTCAATAGAGTTCAAGAAAGGTTAGCCCTGCTGGGGAGCTGCAGCGCAAGCAGCTGAGCAAGATGATGAGACTGCGCTTGTTCAACACTTATATCTTCCTCACTCTGAAAGATAAACAAGCATACAGATGACAGGTTTTGCACATAAAAGTATCAGTGCTGACAATTCATCACATTTCTTACTGACGAATAAAGTGACATAGTTTAAAATTGCATTAACACAATATGGTATTGTTCAGGTCAAGACATGGCAGGAAACGACATTGTGAAGGAGTTGGCAGCTTCACGACACCACTGGATTACAGATCAAGAACTCATAAGTATCAATGGTTAGTGTGCTGTCAATTTATACCATTGCAGGTTGGCAAATAAAGAGACGGTTTAAATAATAGTAGAATGATATGACATTGTTCATAGTTAAGACATTGCAGAATATGACATTGTGCTGTAGTGGGTAGGTTCACCACACCACTGGATTACGAATGAAGAACAGAAGCATACATGCAGTGCAAAAGAAGATCACTTGCTCTGTATAGTTTAATTTACATGGTATGAAGAAGGAACTTGGTTGTACAACTGAAAACTTAAATTGAGAAAGGACAAACTTTTGTTTATGAACTACATAATAAACTTTAAACAAGCAATTTGATGCAAACACCAAAAATAAACAGCTGTTGCAGTCATGCCTAACCAAATATATACAACAAAGTTTGAAGGCTTGAGATGGACAAACTTACATTATTGGTGAAGACAGGCTCTATAAAGGCCTTGTCCATGCTGATGGGGGGGGGACAATTCAAGAAGTTTACCACAGAATCTTCTTCAAAAGCATTGCCTTTATTCTACATTTTGTTAAGAGTAAATATATATGTGATAATATACGAAAAAATGGAGAATATTTAAGATAAGATGAAGAGTGATGCTACATAACCAAGTAGCTATAAATGTAAGTGCAGCGATACAGGCAAAAGGTACAGCCAAGAGCAATGCACAGCTAAACTTCTTCAGTACCAACCTTATGGTAAGAGTAAATATAGATCTGATGTGTAGAAAATGGAGGGCAAAGGAAAATAAGCTGCAGAGTGATGGTACATGAACAACTACCTGTCATTATAAGTACACTGATAAAGGACAGCATGTACTTACAAGAACAATGCAGAGCTAAAAAAACATTGGCATTGGATATATTCTACACTAATGTAACCATTCATACAGATCAGATAATTTGGAGCGAACAATTGATAAGCAAGCTATCATGCATACTGCTGTCACATAATGAACCAGGTATGTATGCAAGTACAGTGATACAGGACAACAGGTACTAACAAGAGCAAAGCAGCGGGCAGCATATTTGCGATATCCTGTCGTTCTTGTCAAACCGGAATTCTTCTTCGAGCAGATTTCCTGCAAAAAAGATCCATAAGGCACATGCGGGAAAGTAGAAGTTCAAATTGTCATGTGATTTCATAGACAGTACCTCATCCTGGGAACGAGACCAGTGCATAACAAGGTTTTTCCATTCAATGTCTTCTAAATTTAGCACAGGAGACTTCACCGGAAATTCGTTTATAGACTTGCCATCAAAGTGTGATTTCCTCAGGTAACACCGATACTGCTGCAATGCTTCCTTGAAAAGCACAAGCAAGCTTTGCTCGTCATGACTATCCAGATTGACCCTCGCCTAGTTACAACAATGTAATATAAATCATTGATGTGTTCAATCAGCAGAAAACAGGAAAATAATAACCATGAATAATAGCACTTACACGTAAGTTGGACAGGAAGATGTGAAAATGGTGTTTGTCTTCACAATAATCTTCCCATGATGGGAATATATGCACATAGTCCCTAACAACATTGAAAGCATTGTCTTTTAAATTAGGAATAAATGGAATGGGGTTCCAATCTGCAGGAATTGGCCGTCTCTGCAGTTGGGATAGGTCTTCGGCCGGTGGACTTGCTGTACTTTTTGCTGGAGTAGGATTTTTCCGTGGTACAGCTGGTGCTATGGCAAATGAAATCGGTATACCTTTTGCTGGAGTGCAGGTCCTGTGTGGTGGGGCTAGTGGTGTGGCCAGTGAAGTATGGGTACAGTCTGCTGGAGTCGGTCCTACGTTTTGTGTCACTGGTTGTACAGCCAATATAAGTGGGGTGCTGTCTGATTTCTCCGACACATGTGTGATTTCTCCAGCACCACCACGTTTTTCAAGGACTTTGCTGGTGCTCCTTCAGGTTCGGCAATCACCCTCTTCCTTTTTGATGTCTGATGCACAAGAACATCATTTGAGTGGAAAAACATGGTATGATGACAGATGGAATATGTATTGATAATGGATGGGCATGGCATCTCGACATATATGATGAGTAAACTAAGCAGATGGCGGTGCAACAAAGTAGAAGAAATGCAAGACAACATATGCAAGATACCCGCAATCAAGAAAATATTGCCAAATTAGAACATGCACCTTGATGGGTGAACAGGACAGGCCATCTGCCTTTGACTCCTCGAGGTTAGAATAGTCATTAGGATCATATTCTGAACAAGAATCAACAGGTGGGGAGCATATGAGTTTCATTGCATGCAGAATGGCACTCAATGCCTTGGTGCCAATTTTGTAAGCCAGTGCAGTGTTTAGCTTCAAGAGTGGCCTGCTGCTAGTGCGACACAAAGCAGCTACACAGATCATAGTGTAGATATAACGGGAAAACCTTAAGCATCAGAGTAAAATCAGCAAAGTGGAACTTGCTGGAATATATGTGCTAGTATTGCCGGTACGGCTAGAAATGCTTCGGATACCAGCTCTCTTCAAGTGAAGGTGCGGTACTGTTAATATCAGTGTAACTCTCAAAGGCGACACAGCTCCCCGCATTTCCTTGCTATTCTTATAGGATTCAAGTGGGCAGGCCACTACAAATCCTATTCCTATGTTTACAAGATCCTATGAATCAAAGAGGCTCAAAGTGTCCATCACAACCGACCGTATAGACCTCTACACTGCAAATGTCCCTGCTCATCTTCAGTACAAGGAACATACTGTACTACTATCATACTCCCTCCGTTCCAAAATATAAGTCTTGGTAGAGATTTCCACTATGGATCACATACAGATGTATCCAGATACATTTTAGAGTGTAGATTCACTCATTTTGCTCCATATGTAGTCCATGGTGGAATCTATACAAAAACTTGTATTTAGGAACGGAGAGAGTACATATTAAAGAAGAACGGAAGAGGAAGATGGTAAAGAAGAGCAAGCAGATTTTGGATAATAAAATGTTGGTTGCGCAGTGCCCACACATGATGAACCAGAGCGCATTAAGAATGCAACTCCCAGCTGTCTCTCGACCATTTCAGGCGGTTGGATGAAGATCCTACGTCTCCTAACCCTTCTTCTTCCTCGTCTCTGATTCTTCCCATACAGAACACCGCACGGGCCGCCGGCCGGACCACCGGCCCCCATCGCCTGTGTTCCTCCGCCACCCCCACCCCCACCCCCGCCCCAACCCCCACCCGCGTCGAGTTTTCTTCGTTCGGCGAGGCCCCACAACCACCCGAGCCCCTTCGATCGCACCGGCGAACTCCGGCGAGCTCTGAAAAATCGACTGACCCAATTTTGAAATTTAGTCTACTATGATTTAACTAGTGTGGAATATAAAAGGGGAAAACCATAAGCATTGGGAGTATAGTGTTGAGCGTGCCATGGCGGATCTGAAGGTGCAAACCGGACAAAGGCAACTTCGCAACCAAGACAAGAAATCAGAGTAAAGCAGTGGCGATCTATTTTCTTGCTGCGATAAATAAGTTGAGCAGATACGAAAGAGTACCGCCTCTGGTGCGGCGCCGTGTACGCATCTGCTGAGAATTTGACGGTGTTGCGGTAGCGATGGCTGTCGGCGGCGTGGAAGCAGATCTAGGAGGGTAGACGGTGGCGGCGGGGCGCGGTGGACGAGACGGTCGTAGGAGCGGCGCCGGCAAGGTGGACGACGGCGGGGATGAAGCGAGAGGACGGGATGCAAGGATCCTGGTCCGAGGCCGTGGATGAGAGAGCTCTTGTAATGGACGGCGGCGTCGGGGTATCAACTCCGGCATGGTGGAGGAGGACGGCGGTGGACGGGGTGGCGGACGGCGGCGGACGGAGGAGGGTGGGGTGGAGAGGGTGTTTTGGCGCCCACGGAGTACGAATGGGGAAAAGGGAGGTAGAGAGGAAGGGGGGAACCATGTATTCAGGGTGCGCTTGTCTCAAATGCGAGGAAATTTACAAACTTAGCCCCCGTTTCAAATTTCTACTACATCACAGCAACATTAGTCGGTTGGGGATAGGACGGTAATCTCGCATACACCGAATATTTGCCGACGAGAGTTTGTTTTTGGCGCCCACCGTGTATGAATATGAATCGGGGAGGGAGTCGATTTCGGCCGAGGACACACTGTGTTTTGGCTCCCACCGTGTATGAATCCGGGTGAGAGGCGATTACGTCACGTTTGGGTGAAATTACAAACCTACCCCTATCGAAACCTATAGAAATCCAGCATATAGGCTTTGCGTGGCAGGGATAGGCAGTAGTGATTTCCATCTCGCAGATTTTGGTTTCAGGCGGTTACTGCGACTTTCCCCGCTTCGTTCAAATTTTGCAGAGTGCACGTTTACCGTGCCAACTCAATTCGAATCCCGTTTGTATTCTATTTTTTTCAGGCGGGATCCATTTTCAATTGGAATTACATTCTATATACATCATTTTTTTATATATACTTTCAAAAGCACAACAAAGAATTCTGCTCCTTTATATGTATAATATGATTTACAAATACAACGATCTCGAAATCTTAAGGTTGAATTCGAAAAAATTTAACCAAATTATGTTCTACTAAAATGTATGGATGAGTAATATCTACATATTAAATAACATAGATGTGCGTGAATTCATATGAATATGCATGTTTGATAGATCAATTTTGGTTCGAGTATGGATTACATGTATCATCATCTCGAATTCAAATATTTGAATCCCTTTTTTGTTCACTCCTTTCACGCCCATCTCTCTCGCATGCATGCTCCTTCAGGTAGCTATCACTCTCTTTTCTCCAGCTCACCCGCACGCTCACTTCATGTTTCTCCTATCCTCGCAAACATGGTCTCTCGACGTCTCCCTTGAGAAGTGTCACACTCTCCCTATCATTATACATTACACGGTTTTCATTATCTCTCACGTCTCTACTGTTCTCTGGTATCACTTGGTACCTAAGCTTTCTTTTTCACCGCCACACACACGGTCTCCACTCGTCTTTCACTTTGTCTTTCTCTCTATGGGATTCTCTCACACACCATATATGTCTCTACATATGACTCATACCACTAAAATTACTCTCTCTCTCTCTCTCTCTCCTGTAGGCACAACATTTGTTGCGGTCTCCTTCTCGTCTCCATCCCAGACTGACATTATTCATTTGTTTACCGATCCGACAACCCCGACTACCATCTCATCTCTCTCTCTCACAGACACACACACACAACTCCTGCTTCCACTCCCCTTCCCGACTACCGTCTCTCTCTCACACACACAAAACTCTCGCTTTCGCACCCCGACTCGTATTTCTCTCACAAACATTTATCGACTAGCTAGCCTCTAGATAGGTTTATACACCCGCACACTCGTGCTTCCACCATCGCATACATGTCTCTCTCCCGCTCCTTGTATCTATGTAGATTTTTCTTCCCTTCTTGAGACATGCCCTCTCGATCATGCACACACACACTATCGCCTCATTTTAAGCTGATACCTATCGCACACATACTCCTTGTGTCTTTGTCACACATGCACTCCGTCCTCCTCCACTCTCCCTCTCTCTCACACACACATGGGCTTTTTGCAACAACTAGCAAGATGCCCATGCGTTGCACGGAACATCAAGATGCATTTGTATGAGTAGTTTATCTTGTGGGGGAAAAGGATGAACGAGGGAAGGCCTTATTTGCAAATGTGGAGAGGGGTGTGGGTATCTTTTTGCAAAATTGCCATAGTTTCCTTCCTATCCGTCAGATATAGATCGGACGGCCTATATTGCAGGATGGCAGGCACACGATCATCACCGACAATGCTTTTTATAAGAGTAGGGATAAAAATAGAGTTGGTGATGATGGTGGGCCTGCCATCCTGCAATGTAGGTCGTCCGATTTATATCTGACGGATAGGAAGAAAAATATGGCAATTTACCCGCACTCTTCACCACATTTGCAGATAAGGCCTTCCCTCGTTCATCCTTTTCTCCCACAAGATCTTGATGTTCCGTGCAACGCACGGGCATCTTGCTAGTAACAGTAGAAATTAGACATATACCACTTCTCGAATCTTGAAACCAACAACATTCCTCCCTTATCTCATCAAAACCGCCAAAGGAATATATTTTGAGTGAAACATAACATATTTTTAGTGATATACGTATTTCAAAACTAGACTTTTTTTCTATCAAATCGGTGAATATGTGTTAATCTACTTTGATCGTGTGGCAACGCATTGGCACATTGCTAGTAGTTACTATAATTTTTTGGACACCAGACAAATGGTGGAGTACATATACGAAGAGAAGAGGCGCACGCACGCAGTCGGCCTCTCGCTGTCTCGCACACATGAGTGTTACGTAAAGGCGACGTTAACAAATAAACCCTAAAACCCAAGGTGCACGACTGCTGCATTCGTGGGTACCGGGTACATGGTGGAGCACCTTTGTAGGAATAGTCAGCTCGCGTGATAATTTGATCCGTAGGAGTTGATGGTCGGGACCACAGGTGAACGACTTGGAGCGCGGTGGCTCTCCAGTTGCCACAGATCGAGTAGCCACGTTTAAAATATCGTTTTTGAGCGGGGTTAAGAGTTCCGATTTTCAATGGCGCGTTATAAGTAGTAAGTAGTTTTTAGAACGATTGGTATGGAGCGAAAATGGAATTCATAGTACTACGTACCTCCTTGGCGTATGGTTGTATGGTTTTTTTTTTGCGATGGAGGTTGTATGGGTTTATGTTGCGAGATGTTGAACCTGGTAGTTCTAGGGCAAATACTATGGTTTAGATTTAGATGCTGGTTTTCAGTAATGAAAATCGGAAGGGGAAACCCTTCTTTGATTAAAAAAACTACTACCTCCATTCTGGTTTACTAGTCCCCATCGTACTTTGGGTCAACGTTTGTCCACGAATTTTACTTGTAAAATGTGAATGGAAAATGAGATTTTGTTATACCCAAACAAAAAAGGACTGGAGGGAGTGATTGCTCTGACACGGACGCGACCTCTCATAGCGCAGGCATTGAACCGGCGCGCCGGCCAAGAGGGACGCACTCGCTGCAGGCCCGGCTGCGCACGCCTCCTCGCCGCGTGCAACCAGCTTAAGACTGCCCCACCTGCCTTCATTGAATCTGTGCGTGTGCCGGCAACACGTCCTTCCGCGAGCCGGCAGGCATTTTAGAACACAAAAATGACTAAAATATAATTAATTTACGCATGGTCTTGACTTGTTGTGCTCGCACTGGTAGCAGGAACTAGTAGAGGATTTTCTTTATTTATAACTCTCCTCACATTTTTTTGGCTTTGAAGTGAATCATGGTTGTGGACATTATGTATGAATGTGCATATATCTGTGAACATGAGTTTGATGTGGAAGTTGAACTTGGAATGTCGGGCTTGCGCGTGAAGTATACCATGTCCAATGCTTCGTCTGTTATTGTTTGGAAAGTAATTGCTGTTATTACATGACCCAAAAAAAATTTTGTGCCACATCAGTAGATGCACGGACATCACAACAGGCATGCTGACTGGATAAACATTTGAACCTAGCTATTATGAAGGAAATTTTGTATTGACAACAGTTTTAGATAGCAGGAGACGCCTAGCCTGCTCTGCCTCTGCTAGCTTATTTCTGGCTTCTTCCATCTCTTCTTTGGCTTGGGTGAAGAGAGCATCTGATTGCTCTTTTAGCTTCTTCAGGAACTCAGCTACATTCTCAAGGGCTGCTGCACGCTTTCTTTCAGCCTTTACTAATGCCACGAGGACACGAACAGCTGACGACTCCACCTGGCTTGTGTGTAATCCAGCATCATCTGGGAATTTGCACCTTGTGTCTAATCCAGCATCATTAGGGAACTGGCACCTTGTGTGTAATCCAGCCTCATTTTGGAAACATGATCTCGAGGTTGACCATACTTCCCTCCTCGCAGGAACTGCATCCTGACATGTAGTTACTTCTTTTTTAGATCAATACTCAGAGCAACCTAGATCCATTTAGTAGAAGCCAGATAAACAGAACTCGGAGAAGTGAATTCAAAAGGAAAAAAATAAAAACAGACTACAAGGTGAGAACACCCACTTCCTACATCAAGCTAAAAACGAAAGCATTAGGACGATTAAGACTCTTCTTATTACACATCGAAGAACACCACGCTTAAGAGAAACAGAAACTACAACATATACACATCGAAGAACACGAGGCTACACGAAAGTAATTGAAAGGGTTTTACTTACCAAAGCTCGTTTTACAGGTTCAGTGCAGCTCATCTTTAACTTGCCAAGCTCCTTGAAGATGTCCCGAATATCCCGTGTTTGGTCTTCATTGCTCCTCTGCATGTTCGCACTCGTGGTTTTAAAATCTCAACATGGCAAGAAAAATATACTACTAGTAATACTCGCACATCTTGTGGGCAACATTAAAGCACTCGTCTGCCATGTTAGAGCATCTCCAACAGAATCGCAACGCGCGGCGCTTTTAAAAAAGCGTTTACACTGCTGAGATCGAGAAGTAGATACTAGAGAGTAGAGGATAGTTCTCAGCATAGATAGATAAAAAAAGATAATTCAACTACTCCTCGTCGTCCGACTCCTCCTCGGTGATGTCCTCCTCCGACGTCTGACTGTAGGCGTGAAGATACCGATCATCGTCGGATTCCCAGGGCGACGCTACTCCTAGCCTCATGTTGAATTGAGCGTCCGCTTTTCGCCTACGCTTGTCCTCGCGATTGGCGGCTCGCTCCGCCCTCCTCTTATCCCTCTCCACCCTCCTTTGCGCGTAGAACTCGCGCTCGTTGATGATGTCCTGCGGGAAGTGTTGGCGCCACAGCGCCCTAAGCCGCGGCAGAGGCGCGAGCTCCTGCGCCCGCTCCCCCGTCGGCACGTTGGGGAAGTTCAATGTTCTATGAGGCCACCGGAGGCGCCACACCGCCGTGTCGTACGCGCGGGTGGCCTCGTTGGCGGTGTCAAAATTGCCGAGGCCGAGGCGCATCCCGCGGAACCGGATCTCGGCGGAGAAGCCGCCGGAGGGGCGCACGCGGACGCCGCGGTATCCCCAAGTTTCCCGGCGACGCGGCGGCATGGTGGCGCGGCGGCGGCGAGGCAAAAAAGAGCGGGGAGAGAGCAGTGGCGAGGCACAGAGCGGGGAGAGAGCGGTGGCAAGGCACAGAGCGGTGGGAGGGCGTTGGATTTTATAAAGCGCGCAGGACGCCACGCGCCAAAACTAGCGCACGCCCGGCCGCTTTTTCCCGCGCGCGCGCGATCCTTTCCCGATGTCTCTGCTATCTCTACTCTCTTCTCTACTAGTGCGATACAGGAGCGACGCACAATTACAAGCTGATATTCTATTGGACAATGGAGGCTATAACCAATTACTTTTACGGGAACAATAGCACCCAGGAAATTTGAAGGGTAGGTATGAACAAAATTGGAACTGCACATGTACTGCTAAGTGATTCAATACACACATTACCAATCGAGGAGGAGAACGATGGTCGCGGCGGCCTCTGTGATTCATGGTCGGCAACGGGAGTCAGTTCATTGTCCACGATGGTGGTACTTCTGCGCTTGGCGTCGGCTTTCGGGAAGCAGATCCGAGACCGTGGAAGACGATGCCGGGGAAGAGGCTCCGTGTACGACGACGACGGTGGACCGGCTCCAGTGCAGCGTACGAGGTCGTCGATGAGGCAGATGCGCAGCGGTGGACGAGTGCGCCGATGTAAAGGGGAGGAGCACGAAGGCTGCGGTGCCGTGGAGAAGTCTATTTTGCGGTGGGGATAGAAAATGGGGAGTATTCAGGTGTACTACTCTGGGTGCTGGGGTGGGGTTGGCTGGGTAGGGTGAACCTGAAGTTACGAAAACAGCCCCTACCAAGCGTCATCCGTAGGCCTGTTCCGAAGGCTATGATGGTAACTTCCCACTGCTCGAATCAGGGTCGCGGGAGATTTTCCCGCCGACCTCAAAATTTTGTGACACTGGACTCCCCGTGTGGCGTGTTGAGTGATTCGGCTAAGCAACTAGCGAGTAGTAGTAGTAAACTCTGCATATTAGGTTTGAACGAAGTCAAACTTCCTAAAGTTTGACCAAGTTTATAGAAAAATATAAATATTTACCATAACAAATATGTATGATGTGAAAGTACATTCAATAATGAATCTAATGGTATTTATTTGTTATTGTATATGTTAATATTTTTTGTTATAAGCTTTCTGAGAGTTTACAAAACTTGACTTTGACCAATGCTAATACGCGGACTTAAATAAAAACGGAGGGAGTACACATTTGTTTTCTAGTTTGTAGTGAACTAATCATTTGTTGAAATTGTGAAATAAATATATTAGGCTATTGACTTCGAATGTAATGGTCTATACAATTCAATAGTTACAATCATTGTCGAATCCCAAGATGTATACAAGGTCTATAGTACTTCACAACATGCTCAAACTCACATAATCCCAGTCAAATGAGAATCTAAATGCATTTCATAGTTATTACTTTGTAGGATGCAACAAAAACAACCATAACTCTACATTAGCCATTATAGAAGCAACATTTTGACATATCCCAATGTGTGAATGAAACGTGCAGAGAGAGCTTTTGAAGATGGAGCAGATAGGGCGGGAAAGATTGTATGTATGTGGACGAGAGAGTAGGAGACAAACCTAACGAGACAGAGAGAGAGAGATAGAGAGAGAAAGAGAGAGGAAGAAGTTAGGTCTGTGAGAAAGATGGATACATGTAATATACATGAGATGCGTGTGCATCTGGATTCTGTATACGTGGAAGGAGAAGAGACAACATGTTTGATGAGAGAGCTGAAAAAACATGGACGAGAGGGGAAGGATCTCGTGGGTTGAGGGATTGACAATTTTGTGCGGGGGAGAGAGGGATTGGTAATTTGTGCAAGAGAGAGAGGGTGGGGGGGGAGTCAGTCAGCCGTCGTCACATCACCCTGCTTCCAAATGACCCCGCATTCTCTAGCGCGGTGTGGTCACCGTCTTCGATCTGCTCGATGCCCTCTTTGAAGATTGAGGTGTTGTGCATGTTGGGGTGCAAAGAAGAACAAGCGAGAGTGGTCGCCGTATAACCTTGGATGGGGATGAATTGTGTGCTCGGGGAGTGTGTGTGTGTGTGTGTGTTGTGTTGTGTGTGTCTCTCTGTCTGTGTGTGTGTGTGTCAAATATTGAGAGAAAACAAACCTAAGGAGAGAAATGGGTATTCACGAAGAGATTGTGCAGGCCTTGAGGTGGGCAGGGGCCGGGTGAGGGTGTCAAAATGTGCGCGTTGATGCATGTGTTGCATGCGACCGTGCGAGGGACGGACGAATCGAGATAGATGGTTGTTGTGTTACGGATGCTCCTCTCTCTGTCTCTCTCTCTCCCTCTCTCTCTCTCACACACACACACAAGTAAACTAGAAGACCGTTCTCTCATGTGTACACAACGTATCGGCATCTGTCTATGTCTCACTCATGCATGATCATTTGCACATTCACACCTCTCTACGTCTGTATCACACGCACACCGTCTCCACATTCCCCTTCCGCCACAACACACATATGGACACATACACACGTTCTCTCTCAGTCACACACACAAAATCAGTATTAAAAAAACTAGGGCGCACCTAAAACGTCCAAATCCAAATAAACACGAACTGGAGCTAAATTCAAATATATGGAAATATTGCAGCGTCAAGAACTTTCACAGGAAAAAAAGTTGAGTAATATTCGAGGATTGTTTTCACACACACAAAAAGGTTCGATGGATGTCCTTCGAGCGTGACACGGTGACGCACCGTTCGATCGACCACGTGGCCGCGGTTCACGCGCTTGCACAGGATTCCGTATCGTGGCTGTGGTACTAACTAATAAAAGCACTGCCTAAGTCTAATGTTTTCGTGTACTAGTATGGTTTTCTTTTAAGTTTGACCAACCTTATATATAAAACTAAAGTAAGCTCCCACATGCGCACTCATCAATATGCCGCCGCCGCCGTTGCGCATGCCGGCGCCCGCCTGCTCCGGCCAACAATTTCTCGCCCATCACCGCCGTGTTGCCGCCATCCCTGTGCCATGAAGCCGAAGGCTCGCCCGCTCACGTCGTCTGCAGTCCCTCCTTGCGATGCCGCCGCGCTGCCAAGCACGCGAGCAGCTGGTGGAGCCGCGTCTATGCACGCAGCGTACAAAGAGGAGGACGAGCGCGTGTTCCAGCACGCCGGCGAGGAGGGACTAGCGTGTCATTATCGTCTCCGCCCACGCGAAGGAGGCACGCATGGTGGCTGTCGCGGCGGAAGCCGGTCGCGCGCGCGTCGAGCCCGCAAACCGGGTGCGGACGCGGAATCTTCCTTCGAGACCTTGAATGCCACGTGGATCCTGCAATCTGAAGGAGCAATTTGGGTCAGTCGACTCATGTGAGCCGTTTGATGCAACATGGATGGCTAGAAGGGCTTCTTCCACCTTTTCTGCCGTCTTCTTCCTTTGCTCCGTCGAACTTCTTTCACAAATCGACTGACCCAAATTATACTACTAGTACGAACGTATTAAGTACAGTAGGAACACGAAGATACGAGTAGTAGTACCAACTGCAAGAAGAACAGTAGTAAGACATAGTACTAGTACTACTGTACGCACTAAAGAGTTCAAATAACAAGAAAGAACATAAACATAGTTCTGCTGGGGGCCTCAGCACAACACACCCTTGAAAATAAACTACGCAACTAGTCCGCTTGACACTGCAGTAGAACCAGCATGAGCGACGACACTGCCACCTACTCGGAGTCCGAGTCCACGTCCTCGACTTCGTCCTCGTCCCTCTTCCTCTTCCTCTTCGCCGGCGCTTCTTTGCTTGAACCGGACACTTGGCTCTGCTTCTTCATCCAACCCTTATAGATATTTAAACAAAGGTAGGCATCCATTGCTGCGTACAGGATGTGATCTTCATCTAATGTCTTCGACTCCCATGCATGATGAAACTCGTGATGAGGTTTCTTCAGTTTAGCGTACGAAGGATCAATCATGGCTGCTGCCAGGGTCAGCATTGAAGGTTGAGAGGAGGACACCAGGCTTGCCTTCTGGAGATCGAAGGGCTGGCTTACAACGAGACCTATCCGACGCAGGACATCCCTGTCGTTCTTAAAGCCTACAGTAACGAATTTTACTCTTTTGTCCTTGAGGAAGTTCTTAAAATCCTGACACTCAACGTCGGCATGGAATATGTGGTAGACCAAGCAAACGTTATGTACGCAAACCTGGATCACGGCGGGCTTCTTCCTCTCTTCATCCTTTAGATCCTTCTCTCATCCCAGGACTGTGGTGTACTCAACATCTAGCCCAGCGACCCATTCATCCGTTGAACTGTTGAATATGCGTAGGAAGCGAGCAAGCCATGCTTTCACCGTCTCGGATCCACGTGTGTAGATGACGATGAACTGTCCGCCGGTGATGGCTCTAACCTGGTACTCAACGGCGACCATGGAGATTTGGGAGGCCATGGATTTTGGAGGAGGGTTAGGAGAAGTTGAACTGTTGTACCCCGCAAAAAAAACTGGGAGCGAACTAATGTGAAAGGACGGGACGACTGGGAGCGAACTGTTGTAAGGTAGAAGATGGGGACGAGTAGGGCGTGCGAACGGCGTGGGGTTGCTGGCTTGCCCGGTGGATAAACGGCTGCAAGCCCCCAAAGAGTTCTCGAGAACTATGCGGGACCCACTAGATGTCATGTCTACTAGACCCATATCGTAGGCCTCACGGTATAGCTTCTGCCTGTTCGCACACCATGCCGGTGCGTGGATGTAACTTCACTTAATTCCGTCAAACGTCGCGCCTCCCACGACCTTCGCCTCCCTCGCGCGGTCGCGCCCTTTGAGACTTCGACCGGCTATAAATGAGCAATTTTTTTGCCTTTTTTTAGACAAGCAATTTTTTTGCCTACTCCGCATGCATGATACTCCCTCTGGTCCTCTTTACTCCCGTCAACCGTTTGCAAAGTGTTTGACCAAATTTATACTTTTTTTGAACACCACCTTATATTAATTAACCAGCCACACCAGTACACTCATTTGATACAATATTCACCACACAGGGCGGTACGTTATTTACAAGAATACCATCTAATCTATTGTCAAAGCTATACTTTGCGATTAAGTGTGCCACCTTATTGGCCGAACGGCTAATCTTTGACAATTGAAGATTGTTGATCAACTTCGAGATGCTCAACGCTTTCATCTTCAGGTCACGCATAGCAGACCTGTCATAGTCCCCCGATGCAAGAGACGCTACCACAAAAGCGCAATCAAGTCTCTAAAATTACAGGATTATGGAGAGAAATACCTATGTAGAGACCGGCAATGCAAGCCCTAAGCTCCGCTTCCTCCATGCTTTGACAGGCATCAATGAAATCCCACGACCAAATTTATACTAAAAAGATCAATATCTACAATACTGATTATAATGAGTATAAGAACTACGTTTTATAATGAGTGTAAAAATATTGATTTGACATTGTGAATGTTGACACATTTTTCTATAAGTCTGGTGAAAGTAGAGGTACATTGACTTCAGACAAAACTTAAATGCACAATGCAGACTAGTTCCTCCGTCCAGGTGCGTGCCATGTCCTATCTTGTCATCACAACAAGGTTAGCTATTAGGCTGGCCATAGTGGGGGTAACATAAGTAGTATCATGCACTTGGGACTCGCAAACATGCTAATGTGGTAGGCAATTAAAGAAGAGAGAGATGGTTATAGTAACATAGGTAGATACCGTAACATAATAAATGTGATGCTACTATGTGTCATGCATGGCAATAAATGAGACCACCTATGATACTAATCTATAATACTATGCACTATAAAGGTAGTAACATAGACTAGTAACATATGCTTGTTACTAGTCTAAGTTACTCCCCACTATGACCAGCCTTAGAGTACCACTACCTCCCTTCTAGTTTAAAGGGCTCGATTCAAAATTTCCACCTACTCTTAGCAAGATAGTAGAGGCGGTGGAATAGTTTTTGAAGTCTGCAAAAGTACTCAACTAGTGCTGTCGTTCTTCACAAAAAAATGTGTTTACCAATGCATGCATGAACACTAGTTACTCTAACCACCCTCTCTTCTTTAATTCTTTGCCACATCAGCATGTTTGCTATTCCCGTGTGCATGATACCAGCTAAGATACCACCATTATGGCCAGCCTTAATCATCTCATGCAATGATTTAGTGCACCTTGAAATATGAACATGTGTGGGGCGTGTATGTTCTTAATGAGTTGAGACTATACCTAGCCCGGCATGCAAGATGACTTATTATGCACCGTTCCCCATACCCGCAGGAAGCCCGTTCGTCTCCAAATCTTTTCCTCTCCATGTGTGGAAACAATATGCCTGCCAAACTCTCCTTCTCCCTCCGGCGGTCCCACCACTCCACCCCGTGTGAAAAAATCTGCATGCATGACTCTCCTCCCCCCACGCTCGTCCAATCCGTTGTGACCAGCAATATTTCCACCCCTTCGCTCCCCCGTAATTTACTCCAACAAATATGCCCACGTAGCTGTTACTTAACTGCAGGTGCATTGGGTCACTGACATATGGGCCCAACAGGGGTCTGGCCCACATGTCAGTGACGCAACTAGACCTGCAGTTAAGTCAGTGCAGCTCAGTCCATATCTTACGTAGGTGTGCCATTGCTCGCTATAAATACTGTGCCTCCCACGACATCGCTATCTCCTCCCCCTCACGTTCATCGCTATCTCCTCCCCCTCCCTCTCACGTCGACCACCATGGCATCGCCCCTCCCAAGCCCTAGGAGCCCCTCGCTGCACCGCGCGGACGGTCACGCGTCGCCGTTTCGTTCCTCGCCGCCACTAGTCGAGGAGGGCGCGTCGGTGTTCCGCTCCTCGCCGCTACGCGACGCTTCGCCATTCCTTTCCTCGCCGCCACTAGTCGAGGAGGACGCGTCGGCGTTCCGCTTCTCGCCGCGACGCGACGCGTCGCCGTTCCGTTCCTCACCGCCACTAGTCGAGGAGGACGCGTCGACGTTCCGCTCCTCGCCGCGACGCGTCGAGGTGGATGCGTCGGCGTTCCCAATCTCGCCAGCACGCGCGCCGGAGGACGCGTCGGCTCCCCGCTACGAGGAGAACGCCGCGCCGCCCGCCGAGCCCCCCAGCCTTGAGGAGCTTTGGAAAGAAATATATGTCGCCTTGTGGGAGGCTTTGACTCCAGCAGAGCGCGCCAAAATAGAGGCGGAGAAGAAGGCCGAGGAAGAGAAGCGCACCGCGGAACAAGCTGCCTGGGAGGCCTATGTCGCGTCCGAGAGAGTCAGGCAATTGGCTCTTTGGCAGAAGGCTCGTGCGAGGGCCGTGAGGGTGGCGGAGGACGCCCGTGCTGATGCCCTGAGTGCAGTCGAGCCCAAGCGCCTCATCTATGCTTGGCGGTACATGGACCGGGTGCATGCTTCCAGCAAGGAGGAGTACCTGTTGGCGCCGGATCACCACACCGGTGAGATCGCGCTCGCCCGCCGGCAAGCCGCCAATCAGCACCTCGTGAGTTGTGAGGCTGAGGAAGAGGCGTTGTGTCGGCGCGCTGGGAAACGGCCGCGCACCAGGGCACTCGTGGCGCGCCGCAAGCGCTCCTGCGAGCGTCGTGGCTTTTAGGAGGAGTATAATTTTTGTTTCGTAAGGCGATCTCATTAGTTTTGGGACGCAAATGATAAATCCCGAACGTTCAGGAATTTTTAGCGTCCTTAATTAAGTATGTAAAAGGGAAAGTTTGGAAACCTTGTGTATTCATACGCATTTTGCAAGTACGTGCCTATAGCACAAACTTTACTATATACTACCGCACTACACGTCTCTCTCGATATATGCTTGCAGATTGTGCTACTCCCTCCGTCCAGGTCAATAAGTCATCTTTGGTTGTGCAACGTGACCAAGAAGGAGGGAAGACTTATACACCTAGACGGAGGGAGTACTACTATTACTTATGTACGTGCAAATGCACGTTTTAACATTACGATGCGGTTTTTGTAAAAGTAGAAAAACAACACTAGTCAAGCTTGTGAAACGATTCAATGCAAAACAAATGCAAAAATGCTTGTTTGATTGTTTACTTTTAGCTTTCTTCTCTGTGGTTATTTCTCTATCGTACTTTGTATGGAGTATCTCACTGGTTGGAAAGGCATGCAAATTCCCAAACCGCTTCCTACACCCTGTATCGAATTTTTTGCCTAACAAGTTGTGCCGTGCAATTGGAATTCCAACTTGAGTACTACTACTAGTAGGAGTACCAGGGGCCAGTTCTTTTAGACTTCTAGATTAGTAATCCCATAACTACTACCTCCGTCCTGGTTTATTGGTCCCCATTGTAATCTGTGTCAAATTTTGATCATAAATTTAACTAATGAAATGTTAGTGCATGTCACATGCACTACTCCATCCGTCTAGGTGAGTAAGTCATCTTACGCTGTGCACCATGACCAAGGAGGAGGAGAAAATGAGAAACGTTAATGTTTATTTGCTAATTAATAGTATTGCATGCAATGAACTAACCACTGCATGTCGTGTTTGATATCTCAAGTCATTAAAAGCATGCACACTCTTTATCTCTTATTGGTTGATATGTCAAGAAACAAGAAACAAGGTACGGAGTAGAAGTTAATGCACTGCGCTAAGTGTTTTGGGATTATTTGGTTTTCGTAAGATGACTTACACACGTAGACGGAGGGATTACAATGGTGAGGAATAAACCAGTTAAATCTTTGGTCAAAATTTAGCACAAATTACAATGGTGAGGAATAAACCAGGACGGAGTAGTAGTTTAGAAGCCCAAATAAATGAGTGAGGCGCCTTATTGTTACTCTCCACTGTGACTAGTCTTGTGGGAAAAGCTGGGGAAGCCGCCAAAAGAACTGACCCTAGGAGTAGTAGCTAGGGATCGAGTGTGCGAGATGAACCGGAGAAAGTAAATGCAGAGAGATGAAATGCAAAAAAGACGGAGGGATGTGATGGTTGCTTGTCCGTTTATTTTACCAGGCCACTTATTACTGGGAGTGGTTGGGTTTTGTGATATGATGGCTTTACTGCCGCGCCACGAGCGGGGTGAGAGGTGAGACTCCCGTGCAGCGCCGCCCTCTACACTTGTACTACATCGGTCGTGGTTTATTAGTCCCCCATTGAATTTGACTGAAGATTTAAGTGACAAAATGTTAGTGCATGTCAACAAAAACTATATCGTTGGATTCGTATTTGAACATAGTTTTGAATGATATAATTTTAGGTGACATGCATCAGCATTTATCATACTATATATAATGTTAGTTCAATTTTTGGTCGTACTAATCTATAGTAGTAAGGTGCCCGTGCGTTGCACCGAAGAGTGAAATGCATTGATCAGGGAGTTGTTTATTTTGACAAAGGATGTGGGGGTCATCTCATGTGTAACGGGTATCGATAGGTTTCTTCGGATATTATTTCATCTCTAGAGCTCACAAACATCCGGGTGAAATAGATAAAAAGGTATCTTTTGCAAACAAAAGCGTTCAACTGTTCAACCTGCATCCAAAACTTGTGAAGAAATAACACTTATTGTGCTTTGCAAGAAATGATCTTTAAGAATTAGTTTTTGAGTATCGATTGTTGTACATGTTGGCTACAGATGACATGGCACTTTCTTATAGTCAATAGTTGGCTATACTATTAAGTAATATTAACCATGCCCTTATACACCTAGACGGAGGGATTAAATCAGGATGACTTGCAAGCGGGCAAAGGAGATGTAAGAAATGGTTCATCGTAAGTCTTTCACAAGTACTGTAGTAAAAATTCATACATGGAAGATTCTAGACTAAACCATAAACGGATACACTTTTATTCATGCGCGATACTCCAATAGAGCAAGATCCTGCATGGAAGTCTCCACATGCTTAGACAGCGGATTACATTGAGCGAAGACTAATGATCAACATTTAACTTGATAATGCGTATGTCCAGGTGAACCTCCTTGGAGTCCCCGTGCACCGCGTCGGCGGGTAAAGGATGCCATGGGTTTTCCAAGTCCACATTGGCGGGATAGTCCCAGCTCCCCAGAGTCCAAGTCCGTTCGATGAGGCCGGTGTCGCCGCCCACGCGACCCGGAGGGGTAGTAACACTGACCACACACCCGTACATCGGCCTCGTGTCAGTGTCAGCATCAGCGGCGTCGCCCCTGACGCACATTACAGAGATGGGGCGGCGGCCTGCGCGGGCCTCGCCGGTGCCCACGATCAAGAGGAAGACGCTGCCGTCCTCCTCCGAGACTAGCAGGCGGCGGTGATCCTCCAGCGACTCCGACATGGTGAACGGGTAACACATCTCGTACTTGATGTTCTCCGCCAAGGGCCAGCAGTGACCGCTGCACGCATCCATGAGGTGATGCACCATGTCCGCCGGCGAGCCACAAAACGACATCGGGCACTCATAGTAGTGGACGAAGGGCTCCTTGGAGGCATCGACCAAGTCGTCCATGAAACGGGAGTGGCTGTAGGGGACGTTGCGCCAGTTGAATATATGAGCAAGTTACTACGAGATTTAATCCGAATAAGCACAAAATAAATCATGACGGCTATAACAGAGATGAAACTAATCATGTGGACTAGCATAGTAGTAGGATACAGAGTAGAAACATGAATTCTACCACGATTTCGAATAGGAAGGACAGAAACACATACGGTGCAACGGGAGCAGCACCGTTGGCGTTGAGGTTGTCGCCCATGTCCAAACACCACGTAGACACGGTCTTTGAGCACGTTTCGTAGTCGTTCCACGCTCGGAGATTGAAGTTTGTAACTATTTTAGATTAGAATATACTACTCCTCCGGTGCTAGTAGTAGAGTAGAGTCCTACTCTACTACTCTACTCAAGCAAGTTAGGGCATAGCACTGTAGGGAGTACCAGTACTGTGATCACTCAAGCAAGTTGTCTGGCATCGACATGACCCTACGCTGCTGGTATGTGTCTCGTAAGTCAAGCGGCGTGCTGTAGTCATCACCACCTGTCCACTTCTCGCAGCACATATTCGCTTCTCCATCTTTGTCCGCACATAATCTCGTCCAATCTTCCATCCCCGCTAAGGCGCCTCCCCCCTCGTCCGAAACCCAAGCACTAACAATGGCAGAACCGAGCAGCGTCCGCCGAAAGAGTGGCTGGAATTCGCTCCCCATAGAGGTAATCAAGCTCATTGTTTCGCGTGTGGACAATCTTAGTACCATGCCGCTCGCCGCGTGCTCGTCGGGGCTGTACCGTTTACTCAAAGCCCTCAGGCCGGAGCTTTTTAAGCCAGCTCCTTGCTTGCTGATGCCGCCTGATCTTCAGAAACGGCGTGTCACACAGCATAACGATCGTAGGGTGGCGAGCAACAACCCCCTTGACTGCGATCCGATCCCCGTCAGCCTCAACTACATTAACGGTATGTACTGGGTCGGCATGAACACGTCTTGGATGGTGCTCGTCAACGGTCGCGGCAGCTGGATGCTCGTGGAGGTCTACACCCGGCGATTGATCCCCCTTCCTTCGATTAACACTGCACTGCTTTGGCACCGCGGCCCAGAATACTCGGAATCTTACAGTAGCCAACATGATACCAAGTTTGATTTGCTCAAGGTTGTAATCTGCCAAGTGCCCACAAGATCTGCGAATTATAAAGACTTCAGGCTAATTGCGTTCTTCAACCGCGGTCTCGCCTATCTGACAGGTCACTGCGGTAAGTGCATAAATCTGCACGTCCATCACAGGATCATACATCCTCCATGGTTCTCTGATGCCATTGAACACAAGGGCTTCATTTACGCTGTCGACTCCTTCTATGGCTGGACGTATTGCTGGCCTACTCCAGTCATCGCGACAAACGGCTGTTATAGCAGTATGTTACTCCCTCCGTCCCATAATGCTGTTCTTATATTATGGGACAGAGGGAGTACTTTCCTATGATATCATGATGGCTTGCTTATATTACTGTCAACAGTTGCTGAAAAAATATTCATGCTCATAACATGCTGTTCTTAAGATTGACTAAATCAAGAGCCCTTTTTTATTTGACTCCAACTTGATATGATGTTGTAGGCCGCCTGGTGTCCCTACCCTACCTTTCAAAGAAAAGCGGCATGGCAGTTGCAGGTGGTTCCTGGCTCGATCAGACGACGGCGAAAGATTGATGATCGTTCGCACGTACCGGACGTGTTGTTTCGCGGAATACAATCACAGTCACTGCAAGGTCTTTGAGCAGGATCCCAGCTTCGCTGGGCCTTCAGAAATTTTTGACTGGAGGCTGGTAAGTAGCCTTGGTACACGCTCTCTGTTTGTCGGACTGAATTATCCGATTAACCAGGAGATAACCGACGGCAAGGATCATGATGGCAGCGCGGTTTCGTTCATCAGGCAAAACTGTGTGTACACAGCGTACCATGCGTCTCTGCATGCACCATACCCTGATATGTGCCGCCACGCTCTGCAGCCCAAAGTAGGAGAGAGGGTCGCAAGTATCAGACTTCGACCTGCTGGCTGGAGTTTCCCCCGTCAGGCACCCATCTGGTTCAAGCCGTCAGCCAATCTCCACAGCTTAATAAATAGTAACGTCTAACTGAGCCAGTTAGTTAGATGCGTACACTTGGTGTAGTAGGATCTTTATTTAGTTTGATGCATACACTTGTTCTTTTTTGGTAGCCCTTTTGTAATGATGGCTGATGTTTGGTTTGGAAGAGAGAGCTGCGTCTTCACTCTTCTGGCCTGCTTACTGCTTCTGTTGCACCCCCAGCCCTGGTTGCTGCTGCTGCTGTTTTCAATGTACAATCAGTAGTATATTTCGTCTGTTGGTTGAATAAATGTGTTGTTAGAACGACAAACACAATGTTTTGGAAGTCGTTGCACGGTTCGATCCTTTAGTGCCCCGTACCGTACGTAGCGCATACTATTTTTCGTACGGAACACATTTTCCACTTGTTGATAACATGCAGCCCACTGATGAAGGCCCAATAGAGAAGCCCATAATTAACTGGAAGGGAGGCTCTCACATGAATCCGGCCCAGGTACATGCTCATGGTCCCCTAAACATAAATAAGTAAATAAATAAATAAAGCTAAATGCTCATGCACCAGTTCTTTGGGAAAATAGGTAGCCCAGTATTTCTTTTTGAAGAATACCCAAGCTAGGCCTATTTGTTTTCTCCGAATTACTGGGCTGCAAATCTTTCAAGACGAGGAGGGATGCATTCCGGCCTGGCTTAAGAGTATGGTCAATGTCTGTTAAAAGTAATATCAAAAGGGGTTGAAAATTCCAAAAAATTATAGCAAATGGGATATAAGTTTCTTTTTTTGTTTTTGTTCTTCACTGATATCTTATACGTATTTCATTGGATTTAACATGACATAGTACTAATTTATTTTTAAATTTGTTTTAGTATGGCTATTAATTTTTGGATTAAGAATATTTCGTTCCCCAGCAAAAATTTGCGAATTTTCAAAATTTCCCACATATTTAGTTAATTTTTTGACCCTGGTACTGACCAGAAAATGGCCAGCAATTCTAAAAATGGAAAACGGGCTGCAATAAATTCCATATGAATTAGAAAATGAGTAAAAATTATAAAAATAATAGCAAATGGGCTGTACACGCCACAGATTTCGAGGCTGACTTGTTTACGCAAGGCTTTGTCAGTGAACACACGATTCTAGCAGCAGTGACTGTTGGATGTCCATCCAACGGCCGACGTGCTTCTTCAATCTCTGATCTTCCTGCTCCAGCCGCCTAAACTAGCGCCGGCGGGACTGCCTGCTCCCTCCTCTTGTGGCCCGCTGTGATGCCGCGCAGGCTTCCCCGGCCCACCCTACTCCCTCCGCTGGCCTGGCCGCACGCAATCAACTGCCTCCTTATTACGCGAAAAAAATGATTCCTCCCACTGACATCTGGGGCGCACCGGTTGGGAGGCTGACCTGTGGGCCTACTAAGTTGACGCGTACGCAGGGCTTGTCAACTTAGTCAACAAACGATTCTAGCAGCAGTAACCGTTGGATTTGAATCGAACGGTCCTGCTGCTTCTTCAATCGCTGCTCTTCTTGCACCAGCCGCCCAAACCAGCGCCGGGGAGACCGCCTGCTCCTGCCTCCAGTGGCCGGCTGTGCTGCCGTTGAGGCCTCATCGCCCCCTACTACTCCCACCGCTAGCCAGGCCCTGCGGCGACGGCAGCCTCACACCGCAGCCGAACCAGTGAACCCTCGTACTCCTCTCCGCGTGGGCATCCACTGCCGCGTCTTCCCCGGCTCCGCGTCGTCCCCTTCCTAGGCCTCGCCGTCGTCCACCGCCTTGGTGCTCTCGGCGCGGCGTGGTCAACGTGGTCAACGACATTCCATCGGAAGAGTACTGTACGTGGAGAGGCTGACAGCTGGGTCCACGGCCACAGCCCAGTTTTTTTGTGATTTGCCAAGTAAGTCGCTTTGTCAGGCCTGTTGGGCTGCAAATCTTTCAAGACGAGGAGAGCTTTCATTCGGCTGGCCGAGAAAATGGCCCATCAGTAATGAGAAATGGGCTGTACATTTTTAAAACACATCAAACCGGCAATTAGTTTCAAATATCTTTTTTTTCATTTCGAGATTTTAAATTACATTAATTTTTATGCGTGGAGAATTTGTTGGATTTTATATTGATATACATTTATTTTTAAAATCAGTTTGAATGTGAGTCGAAATTTCGGGATTAAAAACAGTTCGGACCGCACCGAAATATGCAAAATTTCGTATAATTTTTTAACCGTGGCCACAATATGGGCTGTAATGCTAACAAAAAGAATATGGGCTCCAAAAAAACCTTAATAATTAGCAAATGGGCTGTAAATTATTAGAAATAATGGCAGATGGGTTGTATGCTGTTTTCCACAGATTTGAGGCTTTCCTAAAAAAAGGTTGACGCACAAGCAGTGACTGTTGGATGGCCATCCAACGGCCGTCGTGCTTCTTCAATCTCTGCTCTTCCTGCTCCAGCCGCTCAAACAAGCGCCGGCGGGACTGCCTGCTCCCTCCTCCCCGCGGCCGGCTCTGCTGCCGCGCAGGCCTCACCGCCCCACCGTACTCCCATCGCTGGCCTAGCCATCCCTCTACTCACCCACACCTGCTGTTATTCTCCGGCGACGGCAGACGAACCAGTAAACCCTCGTACAGTCGTACTCCCCTCCGCGTGGGAAACAACTGCCGAGTCTTCCCTGCCTCCGTGTCGTTCCCTTCCTAGGCCTCGCCGTCGTCCACCGCCCTGGTGCTCTCGGCGCGGCCTGGTCAACGTGGTCAACGACCGACATGCATCTGAAGTGGACTGTACGTGGAGAGGCCGACAGCTGGGTCCACGGCCGCACGCAAGGAAATGCCTCCTTATTACGCGCAAAATAATGATTCCTCCACCTGACATCAGGGACCCACCGAAAGGGCCTCTGTATTTCGCGAAAAAAACATTACCGCCGCTGACAGCTCGGACCCACCAGCTATATCTTCGCACGCAAGGAAGTGCCTCCTTATTACGCACAAAAAAATGAATACTCCCCCTGTTAGCTGGGACCCAGTATAGTGGCAGGCTGACTTGTGGGCCTACTAAGTTGACGGGGACGGAGGGCTTTGTCAACTTAGTCAATATGCACGATTCTAGCTCCAGTGACCGTACGATGTCCATCCAACGGCCGTAGTGCTTCTTCAACCTCTGGTCTTCTTGCTCCAGCCGCCCAAACCAGCGCCGGTCGTGCCTCGTGCTCCTGCCTCCCGTGGCCGGCTGCGATGCGGCGGAGGCCTCACCGCCCCCTACTACTCCCACCGCTGGCCAGGCCATCCCTCTACTCACCCACACCCCCTGTTATTCTGCGGCGACGGCAGCCTCACACCGCAGCAAACTAGTGAACCCTCGTACTCCTCTACGCGTGGGCATCCACTGCCGCGTCTTCCCCGGCTCCGCGTCGTCCCCTTCCTAGGCCTCGCCGTCGTCCACCGCCCTGGTGCTCTCGGCGCGGCGTGGTCAACGTGGTCAAGGAACGGCTTCCATCGGACGTGGACTGTACGTGGAGAGGCTGACAGCTGGGTCCACGGCCGCAGCAAGGAAGTGCCTCCTTATTACGTGCAAAATAATTATTCCTCCACCTGACAGCGGGGACCCACCGGACGGGCCACCGTATTTCGCAAAAAAACGTTTCCCCCTTGACTGCTGGGACTCACCAGCTACATCTTCGCACGCAAGGAAGTGCCTGACAGTCGGGACCCACCTGGTCGAAGCGTACGTAGCGTTGTTATTCTGGTCGCGAACGTGTACGTACATATATACTGGTGGATGTAGAGGCGCGCACGTGTCGTAGTAGAGGCGGGCACGTAGCATGTACACGTACGTACAACGGCCAGGGTGCAAGAAAGAAAATACGGCCACGTATGTGTACATACGGGCGGGGTCTCGAACGCCTACTCGCGCATACGTACGGCCAGGGCTCGTGTACATGGCTGGGTCAGAACAGAGAAACAGCGTCGTCGTCGTGTTCATGGGGAGGCAACGGAATGCATCGTGTTCATGGGGAGGCAACGGAATGCGTCGTGTTCATGGGGAGGCAACAGAATGCGTCGTGTTCATGGGGAGGCAACGGAATGCGTCGTGTTCATCGGGAGGCAACAGAACGCGTGGGAGCCAACTGGCTGGGTCGGAACGGAATGCGTGGTGGTGTTCATCGGGAGGGCTTGGACGGAACAGGCGATGGAAACGAGGCCTGGCGTACCGCAAAACGGAGGAAACGGACCTCCTGCGTTCGGAACGGGGTCCTGTTGATCGGGAGGGGTGTGGCGTACCGCAAAATGGAGGAAACGGACCTCCTACGGTCGAAACGGAGGTCCTGTTGATCGGGAGGGGTGTGGCGTACCGCAAAACGGACGAAACAGACCTCCTACGGTCGAAACGGGGGTCCTATTGATCGGGAGGGGTGTGGCGTACCGCAAAACGGACGAAACGGACCTCCTACGGTCGAAACGGGGGTCCTGTTCATCGGGAGGGGTGTGGCGTACCGCAAAACGGGACTCCAAGGGATACTGTTCATCTCCACCGTCGACCTCCTCCAGCCTCCACGGGCTCCTGTTCATCCAGCCTCCACCGCGCGCTACTCCACCGGCTACTGTTCAACCACCCCTCCACGGGCACCCCTCCACCGTCTACTGTTCATCCAGCCCTCCACACCACGGGGTCCTGTTCAACCACCCCTCCACGGCACCCTCCCGTCTACTGTTCATCCAGCCCTCCACACCACGGGGTCCTGTTCATCCAGAGGCAACGCCACCGCTCACTGTTCATCCACCCCCCCCCCCCGCAACGCTCACTGTTCATCCAATCGATCGGCTTCAGTTAGCAGCAGTAGCGAAGGAATCGCTCGATCGGGTTCAGTTAACAGCCATCGATCGATCGCTCGGGTTCAGTAACGCGTAGCCTGCAGTGCAATCGCTCGGGTTCAGTTAGAGCCAACGCCTCGCACACACGCGCGTACGTGTACGAGAGAAACGCGCATCGCTCGGCCCCCGACCTCCCACCGTAACCGGGAACTCCCCGAAATTTTCCTCCCCCTCGCTTCTACCATGGTTTTTTCCGTCATGGACGGCCCAAAGAATGTCATGCAGCTGCGTCTCCGGCCCGCCCAGGACGAAAAGCCCATTTTCTGTCATGATTTTTTGTCATAGAAGTAGGAGCCCACCACATCTATGATGATACCGGGTTTTGTCACAATTATCGTCATAGAAGTGTCATATGTATGACAGAAAAAAAATTCGTTCGGCCCAAAATGTCACGGATGTGTCTTTTTTTTGTAGTGTGTGGTCATGAGTAGAAGCTTCATCATTTCTCAAGCTGGATCTTGAAGACTTTCGGAAGCCTTTCTTCTTGGTGAATTTCTGGAACTTCTTCACAAGCATAGCAAGCTCCTTTCCAATGTCTTCAGGATCCCCAGAACTGCAGTCAGATTCTTCTTCAGATGAGGAAACAGCTTTTGCCTTCAAAGTGCGAGTACGTCCATAGCTAGAACCATAGATCTCTCTTTTCTCAGATAACTGGAACTCATGTGTGTTGAGCCTCTCAAGTATGTCAGACGGATCGAGAGTCTTGAAGTCAGGGCGTTCTTGGATCATCAAGGCTAGGGTGTCAAACGAGCTGTCAAGTGATCTCAGGAGTGTCTTGACGATTTCATGCTTGGTGATCTCAGTGGCGCCAAGAGCATGAAGTTCATTTGTGATGTCAGTGAGGAAATCAAACGTGAGCTGGACACTCTCATTGTCGTTTCTCTTGAAGCGACTGAAGAGTTGCGAAGAGCACTGATCCTTGAGTATGTCTGGGTTGAGACACCTTCTTTGACCTTGGAAAGCCAGTCCCAAACTAGCTTCGAAGTTTCCAGAGCACTCACACGGCCATACTGTCCTTTGGTCAGATGACCACAGATGATGTTCTTGGCAGTAGAATCCAGTTGAATGAACTTCTTGACATCAGCAGGGGTGACACCTTCACCGCCCTTGGGAACGCCGTTCTTGACGACATACCAGAGGTCGACATCAATGGCTTCAAGATGCATACGCATCTTATTCTTCCAGTAGGGGTAATCAGTGCCATTGAAGACAAGGCACGCAGCGGAGACTTTGATTATCCCTGCAGTCGACGTAGCTAAAACTCTAGGTGGTTAAACTGAATCACACAGAACAAGGGAGTACCTTGCTCTGATACCAATTGAAAGTGCTAGTTATCGACTAGAGGGGGGGTGAATAGGCGATTTTTATGAACGTCTTCAAAACATGGGAGATTTGAAGACAAACAGTAGAAATGAACCTATTGATATGCAACGGAAGGTAGACTACACTAGACAAGCCAGTAATGAAGCTAAAGCACGAAGACTATTAGCAGCTAGGTAGTATGGATCAAGATGGAAGATAGTATGAAGCCAAACAACAAAAGTCATCACACAGTGAAGTCAAACAAATAAGGCAAGCATGCAAATGACTTCACGAAGACAAACTGTAAATAAGTGAGGGAAGAGATAGAACCAGTTGCTTGGTGAGGACAAGGATTTGTTGGACCAGTTCCAGTTGTTGTGACAACTGTACGTCTGGTTAGGGAGGCTGAGATTCAACTCAGAAGACCGCTTCTTCACCTTATTCCCCTTGAGCTAAGGACACTTAGTCCTCGCCCAATCACTCTGGTAAGTCTTCAAGGTAGACTTGCAAACCTTCACAGACTTCGTTCACCGGCAATCCACAATGACTCTCGGATGCTCAGAACGCGACGCCTAACCGGCTGGAGGATTCACAGTCCTCAAGTGTAACAAGTCTTCAGGTCACGCGGACAGAAAGACTTCAGTGATGCCTAACACTCTTTGGCTCTGGGTGTTTTGGGCTTTGTCCTCGCAAGGATCTTTCTCTCAAACGACAAAAGTCGTGCACTAACTCTGAACATCCACCAATTTATGGTGTAGGGGGTGGGCTATTAATTTATAGCCACTAGGCAACCCGACCTGATTTGTCCGAAATGACCCTGGGTCACTAAGGAACTGACACGTGTCCAACGGTCAGATTTCAAACACACGCGGCAGCTAGACTTGGGCTACAAGTAAAGCTGACTCATCCAGCTCTGGATAAGATTTGCTCTCATTGTCTTTGCTCGAAGACATAGGATTTGGTTGAGCATCACTTTAGTCACTCTGACTTTGTTCACTTGGACCCCACTTAACAGTACGGTGGTTCCTATGACTCAACAAAGAAGAAAAGGAAACTACGAAACAGCTATGTCTTCGCACTCCATAGTCTTCACGTGAATGTCTTCTCAGGTCATAATCTTCATTGTGAATGTCTTCACATACCACCATTGTCTTCATTGTCTTCACACATTTTTAGGGGTCATCTCCGGTAGGTAAACCGAATCAATGAGGGACTACTACCTGTGTTATCCTGCAATTCTCACAAACACATTAGTCCCTCAACCAGGTTTGTCGTCAATACTCCAAAACCAACTGGGGTGGCACTAGATGCACTTACAGAAAGTTATGGTGAAAATGGTGAAACACGGAACGCTGAAACTGGGAGGGGCGGCAGTGCCGCTTGGAAGGGCGGTAGTACAGCTTGTGGAGCTCCGCGGTAGTAGTGCTTGGGAGAGGCGGTAGTACCGCTCATACCGGGAAAATTTGCAGAATCTGGATCGGGGTGGATTTGGGGCGGAAATGGATGATTTCGGGGGCAAAATTTGACAGATTTCGTGGATGGAAGGTGGGGAAACTTGGGGAGATGCTAGATCTACTAACCAAGCAAATCCATGGATCAAAATCAACAAAACTTCATCACACCAACAAATCACAAAAAAAATTGGGGCTATTTTTGGTGGGGATTTTCGAATTTGGGACGAAATCAACAAAATTAGGCTAGAAAACAAGGGGGTAGGGGCTCCAAATTCGTGATCAACCTTGCTCTGATCCAAGATGATGTAGGGTAGAACCCTAGGTGGCCGATCTTTCATGAAATGGAGGGGATCCCACGAAGAACACGAGGGAAAATGAGAGGAACACTCAAGAACAAGTCCAATCACACATCCACTAGACAATCAAGCACACAAGATCCACAAGGTACATGAACAACAAAGGGAAAGATACAAGGTAAAGTTCATCTCCGTGAGGAGGTCTTGAGGGGGGGCATCCCATGAGGGGTCTTGAATCCGTTTGCGGGATCTTCTCCGAAGAGGTCATGAACTCCAATGGAGTGGTCTCTCTCTCTCAAGAGGAGAAGGTAGGAGCAAAGCTCACATACAAATGAGCTATCATATTTGCTGCCTCTAACTAGGAGGGAGAGGGGCCTATATATAGTCTTAGCCACGAAGGGGTAAGTGGGAAAGGATACATGGGCCGGAGGCCCGATACACTGTGCGCAGACAGGGAAGTAGTACCGGCCCCTTGGGCGGTAGTACCGTTTGAGCGGCTTAGCGGTAGTACCGGACTTGTACCGCTCGATCACAAGAGCTTGTTGGGTTAAGCGGAAGTAGGAAGGATGTTGGGCGGTAGTACCGCTTGGATGGGCTTAGCGGTAGTACCGCTTGGGGAGGGCGGAAGTACCGCCCGTTCCGAACTGGGCAGATCCTCTTCTTCCTTCTCTTCCATGCTTCCCTCGCGGACGGTGTAGTCGTTCCTTGGCGCTTGCACTCCTCCTCGTCATCCATGGTGTCTCGAGAATACCTATGTATGCACACGAGTGGAGTGTCAAGTGGTATACCATCGTCAAAGGGGTCAAGTGAACACGCGTAAAGGAGATGATTCATCTTTGTGTATGTGAAATAGATGTCGCATGTGTCACTCGTCGAACGGACTTTTGACATGATGATGTCCATAGGATGCTCCGCATCAAGAAGGTTAGTTAGAAGGTCCAAATCAAAATTGCAGCTTTTGGATTACAAGGAGCAAGATTTCCGCATGATGGAAAAGCCCCACAAGATGGAAGAAATCGAACATACCTGGAGCTAGATTTGTAGGTCCACCGACTCCGCTAGGAGAAAAGAACTTCGATTTAGCTTTTATCCACAGTAGTAAACAAAGAGGATTAAGTAAACTGCCCCGAGAAGCTCAAGAAAGAAGGAAGAAGGACCAACTGCACCGACGACGCTGAGAATAACCAACTGTGCCCCGAAGCTCAAGGAAGAAGGAAGAAGGAAGAGAAAGGGGAGTAGGGGGGGGGGGGAGGGTCCGGTTAGTGCGGCGCAATAAATGTAAAATTGACATAAAGTGATTGATGGGGGTTGGCCAGTTTCCTCACATATTGCAAATACAGGCAGTTTGGAAACACAATACCATAGCTATACATGCAAGTGGGCCAACACTAACACGAATCGCGGAGGAAACGGCCGGTGTAGGATCAACCGGTACATCACAGAACCGCGCAATATGACTTTGCGGGAGCACCTCTTCCTCCTCCTCGGAAAAAATACCCCAAATGCCGGCCTGAAGCACCAAACCCCCAAACCCTACTCCTCCTCCTTGACGGGCGTTGCGCGGCGGCCACCATGGCTAGGCAGACGCCCAGGTGCTACCCGCAACTCCTCCAAACCGACTTCCCCGGCACGGAGGAGCCCGGCGTTCCCATGGACATGCGGCATGGGCTGGATCCGGAGACGCTGGACCCCTACAAAAACATGGTGCTCAAATTCATCTACTCCTTCCTCCTCAAGTCCCCCGTCTCCACCGCCGCCTCCCTCTCCTGCACCACCGCGGATGACGGCGACGGCGTCGACCGCTTCAGCCTTCTCCCCGACGATCTCCTCCGCCGCGTCGTCTCCCGCCTCCCCGCCAAGGACGGCGCGCGCACCGCCGTGCTCTCCTCGCGCTGGCGCCACCTTTGGCGCTCCACCCCGCTCGTCCTCGTCGACACCCACCTCCTCCCCGCGGCGTGCGCCGGGGCCGTCTCTCGCGCCGTCACCGGCGCCGTCTCCGCAGCCCTCGAGGCGCACCCGGGGAGCTTCACCTTCGTCAGCCTCACCTGCAGCTTCCTGGAACGCGCCGACCGCGGCGTGCTCGCGCGCTGGGTCCAGCTCCTCGCCACCAAGGGCGTCAGCGAGCTCGTCCTCATCAACCGCCCGTGGCCCCTCCCCCGTGGCGTGTGCCTCCCAGTCGCGCTCTTCAGCTGCGCCTCTCTCACCCGCCTCTACCTCGGCGCCTGGCTGTTTCCGGACACCGCCAGCCTCCCGCGCGGCGCTGCTTTCCCGAATCTGCGTGAGCTCGTCCTCGGGTGCGTCATCATGACGGACAAGGATCTCGACTTCGTGCTCGCCGCGAGCCCCGTGCTGGAGATACTCGCGGTCGTTGGAAACCAGACCGAACTGCACGCTCGTCTTGCCAGTCAGAGCCTACGGTGCGCGCAATTCTGCGTGTCCAACGTGGAGGAGGTCGCCGTGGTGGACGCCCCACTCCTTGAGCGTCTCTTCATCTGGCACACCTCAAGCCGCGGCAACTCTAGCATGGCCAGGAGCAGAACAAGTGCTAGAGTCAAGATTGGCCATGCTCCACAGCTGCGTTTGCTGGGATACCTACGACCAGGAGGGCAGGTGCTGGAGATTGGCAACACCACCATCAAGGTGCATCACTATCTCTTTGCCAGCCCATCTCTGAGTTCCATTTGTTTGTTTTGGTGATATGCGTGTCTGCCTATCGATCAGCAAATTCGAATGATGTGTGATCAGTTTTATGTTCATTTGGTGCGTTACAGGCTAGCACACAGGTGAGCCCAAGCACGATTGTCCCCAGTGTCCAGATGTTAGCATTGAGTCTACGTTTTGGAATCCACAATGAAGTCAAGATGCTGCGTAGCTTCCTCATGTGCTTCCCGAACGTCGAGAATCTTCTTATCGAGGTAAAACCAACCTTTTCCTATCATTCATTAATTTTTCAATTGCCTGATCATCATGGGATAGCAGCACATCACCCCTGCATTATATGTCATCACATAAAGCTCAACTATGCGTCAATATCTTTTTGCAGTCTGGGGAAACTCATGAACCCACTGGCAATCTCCGTCTCAAGTTCTGGCAGGAGAATGGTATGATTGAGTGCGTCCGATCACGCCTCAAAAGTATTGTTTTCCGTGAGTACCATGGGCATCAGAATGAGTTTGCCTGTCTCATGTTCATTGCCGAGAATGCAAAGGTGCTGGAGCGGATGGTGGTTGAGTCAGTGGCGGATCCAGGATTTGAAGTTACCCGGGGCGGACTTTAGAAGAAACAAATAATCAAAGCCACGGTACAATCAAATAAGACAATCAAGAAAATTAATTGGCCAATACTATGCATTTAGGCAAGATGATCAACACAATGAATTGTTCAGGGTAGTTTCATTCTAAAGGACTAAGCCAATAATATATACTACAAAAAATCATATAAAGTCTAACTTAAACCCTAAACCCTAAAAAAGTGTAACTTACACTCTTGCTGGCTGAATCTTCCTATAACATCTTATTTGTAATTGATATCAGTATTCAACTTTTAAGAATTAGGTCCATGTGACAATAAATATATAAAAATGATAGAACGGAATACGTGAAAATTACTGGAGGGCAAAAGGACCTGCTCTTGGCTGCTTCTGTTGGTTGCTCTCTTGCAGTTTTAAGCAGGACGTTGGTCCGTGGCGGTGACGAATGGCACGAGAAATCGGTGGCCTCCCTTCTCCTCCATCAAACACCATCCATTGGAAGAACTGGGAAGCGCCGCAGTGTCTCGTCAAGGTCAAGGAGGCGAGCCAACAATGGAGGGGGGCGGCGTAATCGTGTAGAGCGGTTGATCTGTTTCGATCGCTAGGAATTGGGAACGTCAAAGGCTGCGTTTTTTTAGAACGGCAAATGCTTCAAAGGCTGCGTAAGGAAAAGGAACGGCAAATGCTTCAAAGGCTGCGTAAGGAAAAGGCTTCAAATACTAGTGGGTATTCTCATGTTCTATTGGGCCTTACTCATTGGCCCATCTCTTTAACTAAGCGTTCTCTTCTCTTTTCATCTTCCTGCTCGAAGCGTTTTCTATCTTCTTCTCTGTAGCATGCCCAGAAACCTACAGCAGGAAGCTCCCCTCGCCTCCCATGGTGGCCAGGACTGGCCAAAGCATTAGGGGGTACCATGGGTTCCCAAAATTTACCCGGGGCGGCCGCCCCTACACGCCCCCACGCTGGATCCGCCCCTGGGTTGAGTTGAAGTTTGGAAGGTATGATGTGCCTCTACAGATCGCTATCAAGATGAAAGCTCTGGAGGGTGCCAAATGGGCCAGTGGAGGCCATAAATTGCAACTCACCTTCAGTAAATTTCCTACTGCATGGAGCCTCACGAGAGGATCCGACTTCTCATGTGATGACCCTTTCCTCTGCCTCTGCTATATGCCAACCTATTTCGAAATGCGAGACAGCTCTGGCCAGTTCAAGCCCCTGGGTTATCTTTAGGTTGCTGGAGTGTGCCTTGTGAAGACTGGCCAGTGTTCTTTTTCCACTAGCATTAGTATTTCCATCTGCTGCTTCTCTGAATTGAGGTATTTCTCCTAAGTATGTGAGTTAAAGTAGCAGAAAACTGCGATATATGAGCTTATGTATTGCCTACTTCAGTACCAATTTGATGTTCCTTGTTAAATCTACTTCAGTGACAGTGTATCCTGATTGATCATGCATAACTATCTATGGGTAAACTTGGGTTGAAGTCCCAACTTCGGCCACGTGAGTCAAGATCACACTAGTGGTGTGTCTAGTACGGGCACTACTGCAATCTGGGGAGTTGCATTGCATGTTTATGTTTACTCTTCCTCAAAGTTACAGTATTAGTTAGCTGATTTTTAATCCCCCTTTTACCTCCTTGGCATGCTAGGATTTTGATATACTGAAGCTGAACTGTTACTTCATTTCCTAATTCATATACATGTTTCTTCAGCACTACCATGTCTGCCGACTTGTGAATTCATCTGAAAGATGTGATGCACTAACACTAGAACACCAATGCTTGAAAGCAAAGGACATACAGTCAACATAGCGTGCTCTTGCAAAAAAGCTGATTTATATCTAAAAGAATACACCAAAGGATGCTTAGATGGATAGCCACTTGAAGCTGAGCAAGTGTTCAGTGTCATTCAGACACAGAAATGGAAAACACTCCCTCTGTATCAAAATATAAGATGTTTCTAGACCAAAAAAGTCTTATATTTTGATAAAGAGGGAGTAGCTCAAAGTACACAAAATTCCTATGAAAAAAAAAAACCATACGCAGTTTCTAAAACGGTTTCTTCCAAAATATGCCTGTAGTTCTTGGCTATCTTGATTGCAATAGTTTGAAGTGTGCATAGTTCTAGCAATGATTGTGGCCAAAATATGCATAAGTTCTTGGTTGCTCCTCTCACTGCAAAACAGCAATTGTTCCAAGTTAATTCCTTGCATGTTTGTCAATGTTTGCCATGATGTATACATTGCAATTCAATTTGAGTAACTATTATACTCAAAAGAGCAAGCAAATGCTACCAAAATGCATGTTCAAGAACTCAATTCAACTAGAAGCTGAAATCAGTTTGTTTAAAATGTTTTTTTTACTTTAGATAAAATGCTTATTGGCCTTGGGCGTACGATGCATGAGGATTAAAGTAACTCAGTTTGACAACTTTAATAAAAGAAAGAAGTATTAAAGTTCCTCTGTTTGACAACTTTTCTAAAGAAAGAACATAGCACGATAACAATCAAAATTGTTGTGAACATTCATGCAAGGGGCATGTATGTACCTTGACAGCGTCACACGGACCTTTGGCTTCGCAGTTCTGGAAGTGATGACGTACAAGCTGTTTAAATGAGGAACTGGTAAGGTCTTCAAGGCGGTAGAAGTATTTTTCGAATAAAAGTAAAAGCATGGAAATAAACCGAACATGACTTTCAAACAAGTCCACTTTACTCCCTGCTCTACTGGAAAAGAAACATAAACTGGGAGGTCTCTTACCTGCAAGATCTGGTTTATTGCTTTTGCAAGAGCAGGTTTCAGATCACGGGGATGCACAGTGCCACTGCCGTAATCCTCCAGGAGTTCTTCGATTCCTAGGTAAGTCCTGCTTAAGAGCAAACAACAGATGTTACAGTTGAACACAGCCATCAAAATCGTGCCATATCATTGGATTCTTTCTGGACATGTATTGCGGTAGGCAGATGTTTGCAAGAGCTCTTGCATCAGTTGCAGACTTGCAGCAATACAATATTCTGCTAGTGTTTTTCTTAGGGAAATATTTTGGTTGTCCTTGGGGAAAAAAATTACTATTACCTGTTACCGCCATCAGGTGGGACCACCTCGAACTCTCTAAACCAAGGGAGAACGATATGCTCTACGTACTCCAAGCATGGATTTCCTTGAGTAATCTTGGGAGGGCAGAAAGCCTTCTTTATCTTTTTCGTAACCTCAGACTGCAATAAACAAGTTGGCCATGAAATTATTGTCACCACGGAAGAAGAAACAATGCACACCATAAGTCCATAACATTAGGCATGGATGTTTCCACTAATCAAGAGCTCAGTATAGCAATGTTGGGAGGAAGTAAAGATGAGTTTTGTGAGAGAAACCTCAGCGTCTTCCATAAAAATAGCTGACAGTGGATCACTCTCTGACATTCTCTGCTGTCCTTCTTTGAAACCAGGTAGCACATCTATAATTAGTGTCAAGGAGAAACACATTTTGACAAACCAAGCTATATCTTACACCACATAGACATATATATTAATAAATCTGTGAATAATATCATCCTCATGAAAAACTATATAGGATACGATGCAACAGAAATATTGGTTTATTTTCACTTCCAATGTGCGTGCAGTATCCTCTGGCCATCATACTCACCTCTCTTCGATCCACGCCCATCTGGCATATGTCTGCCTACAAAAGGAAAATTATTTTTTGATAACTATCAAGATTCTGTATCAATAGACCATGACAGCTTTTACAGTATCCCCAAATCGTTCTGAGCCATCCACTTTTATGGATCCAAATTTCCATATCAATTTATACTTGTGGTGAGTAAATCTAAGTAGTAAAAGACATTACTCGGTTTTATTTAAGGAAAACGTTATGTTTAAGCCGGCTGATTTCTCGTTTCTCTAAGTCGCCTCGATAGATTGACACGTGTCTGGTGGAAACGACGCACCGCACCGCCCGCAACCTTATCTCTTCGCCTCCAGCCCTCCTTTTCCCCTTTCCATGGATCACACGCGAGAGAGAGAGAGAGGAGGCCGAAGGCTGTTGCCGCAGCATGAAGTAGGAGGCCGGAGACCGCCGCCGCCGCCGCCCCAGCCCGCTCGCTGCTGCAGCAGCAGTTCCGCAGCCGGCGAGCGGCGGGCGCGCGTGGCGGGCGTCGGCGTCGGCGGCGGGCCCTCCTCGCCGCCTGACGGGGTGAGGCTGAACGAGATCGTCGGCGGCGGCATCTCCGGGGTCCTCTACAAGTGGGTCAACTACGGCCGCGGGTGGCGGCCGCGCTGGTTCGCGCTCAGCGACGGCGTGCTCTCCTACTACAAGATCCACGGGCCCGACCGCATCGACCTCTCGCGCGACACCAACCGCGGCGCCAAGGTCATCGGCGAGGACTCGCTCCGCCGCCTCGCGCGCCCCTCCGCCACCCCCTCCTCCTCCTCCTCCGCCTCCGCCCCCCACTCCAACGGCCACGGCCACCACCACACGCCCCGCAAGCCAGCGGCGGTGCTGCAATGGAGCTCTTGCCGGCGGATCCAGGTGCTGCGTTGCAGCACTCGCCGACGGCTGTTGAAGCTGCAGTGCAGCGCTCGGTGCTCCAATGGAGCTCGCCGGCGCTCTCGAAGCTGCAGTGCCGCGCTCGGTGCTCCATTGGAGCTCTCTCCGGCGGCTCCCGGTGCTATGTTGCAGGGCTCTCTGGCGGGCTCGAAGCTGTAGTGCAGCGCTCGGTGCTCCAATGGAGCTCTCACCGGCGACACACGGTGTTGCGTTGCAGCGGTCGACGGCGGCTCCGGTGTCGCAGCTGTTGAAGCCCCGCCGGAGTTGAAATGGAGCTTCGCCGGACGCGCCAGTACTGCGTGGGCCGTCGGTGCTGCTTTGGAGCTGCGCCCGGGCTGCAATGGAGCTCGCCGGAGCGTCAGTGCTGCTTTGGAGCTTTGGCCGGGGCTGCAGTGGAGCTCGACCGTAGTTGGAATGGAGCTTCGCCGGAGCGTCGGTGCCGCGTTGGAGCTGCACCGGGGCTGCAATGGAGCTGGCCGGCCGCGTCGATGCTACGTTGGAGGCTTGGAGCACTGCGCGAGGTGTGATAGCGCTGCGTTGAAAGCTTCCCTGCGCGAGGTGTAATCCAACGGCCACTAGTAGGCAGATCGGACGGCTGGCAAGGTGGTGTAAAAGTCCCTGCCATCAACCGGTTTACGCCTAGCACCGGCCTTTATTTAATCCACATATTAGGTTTGTCATCAGAAGTCAAACTTTGCATGGAAAAAATATCAACACCTACAACTACAATATACCAAACAAATATAAGATAAAAATATATTTCATGTCGGATCTAATGATATTGATTCTTTTCTAGGAACTTGATCAAACTTCAGAAAGTTTGACTGAAGACAAAGCTAATATTGAAGTAAACAAAAACAAAGGAGTACTAGGGTTAGAATCGGAAAGCACTACTACACCAAGCACTCGGCCCGACGTAACCTTAGAACCTCTAAATTCCTATTCACTTTCTCTAATTAGCTACTACTCCCTCCGTCCCAGAATACGTGTCTCAACTTTAGTACAACTTTATACTAAAGTTAATACAAAATTGAGATACTTATTTTGGGACGGAGGGAGTATTAAACATGTTGTTTCGGGAAAATGAAAAGTCCAGTTGAAGAATTGTGATTCATATTAAGTGATGTTGAAGGGATAGATCGGATTATCTTTCCCTGCTACCTCCATCTCGGTGAATAAGTCATTCGCGTAGTTCTAGGTCATCGATTTGAGGAATTAAATATGTGTTATATGTCATGAAAAGTATATTATTAAATTTCTACACTGATGTAGTCTCTAAATATATATTTTTTGTCACATATAATACATATTTAGATAGTTCAATTGTCGACCTAGAACTACGCGAATGACTTATTCACCGAGACGGAGGTAGTACTTATAAAGATTCGAGTTACTGGTCATGCCTTCACTAGTCACCTTGTTTTCCACGCAACTTTCACACGTGTCATCTGTGCCAACTGCCAAAACTCATTTAAGCTAGCATACAAGGTTCTTAAGTAAACCAAATTCGACCTTATGTTCCTGTGATTACATGGCGTAGCACATACACTTTGCTAGTTGACTCATAATTTAATATGTTTAAACTGAAGCCCAGTCAAACGAAATGAAGTGAGCCTCTTAGAATAGCCATCTCCAACTCGAGGGAAGTTCCTATCGAGGGAAAAAGAATGAGACACGCACGAGCGATGGAGGATGAAGGCGTGTGGGGAACAATGAGTGGCCGTGGGTGTGCATCACATCATAGACACACGGATATCCTGGTGTGTCATGATGATCGATTGTGATTGTGCTCAGCTTAATGGGCTTTTTCCCTCGCCCTCATCCCTCACTCACTAAATTGACCAACGAGAGGAAAAACACCCAGGCGACTTCATGTGGAATAGTGTTTTCCAGTTCCATCTCGGTCTCGACGTGGCATTTGCTGTTGATGCCGTCAAGCTAGTTGTGTCATGGTTTCTCCCTTTTTGTCCTATCGTTATCATGTATTTTGATAAAGCAACTGCCCGGCAACCTGCCTCGTGAGGGGAGTATTCACAACCATCGTGCATTCGGCAATCAAAGATTCTCATTTGTTGTGGTGGACGGGCTGATGCGGCTATTCAAAGTTAAACAAGCTTATGTAGTTATGGTCATCTATGATATATTTTTTACCATGGGACATCAAGATGTGATCCGAGGTACAGGTTGTGAGTTGGTGTTTTGATGTAACTCTAAGAGTTTTTCACTGTTTTTTGGCTTCTTAGTCAGTGAATAAATATAATGTTCATAATTTACAATGAAAAACCTCATGCATACACCCCACAAAAAGTATAAATAATGGTAAGATAGACGACATACAAACCTCGAGGAAGAGTATATCAGCACACTTCATGATGGGCTCCAAGAGTTGATTACACTTCACATTTTCCGGATCTGCATGCAGGCTAAAAACAAACGGCACAACTATCACATACATATTTGACATAGATATGGTAAAGAATTAAAACCCCCAACTTTTATTTGGAGTTACACGCAACTGTTTTTATTTACATGGTGCATGCGTATTTGGAGTTTCAACTTTAACCACTAATCTAACTAACAGAAAGTTGATTATGTGCTAAAAAATTATACTCCCTCCGTCATAAAATAAGTGTCTTAACCTTAGTACAACTTTATACTAAAGTTAATTAGTACAAAGTTAAGACACTTATTTTAAAACGAAGGGAGTACCATTTAATTCATTCAAAAGCAGTATCGGACTGTGTGTTTTATGACAAATGATTAATATATTATAGATTAAATTATTATTTTGATAAAATAAAGCTTTTATTAAGTTAAAATTAAAATATACATCAAACGGATACAAATTATATAATAAGTAATACCTGACTTCTGCATAACTACGATGCACACAGTCAAATACCAATAGTTGGACAACAGAAAAGATAAAAAAAATGACATATCAGCAACAATAAAATTGTATAGGACCAGCTCTATGCCTATGCCAAAGGAGATGGCGGACCGTTTAATAGATTACGCTGAAATTGATGGAAAGTTTATAATCACAGAAGACAAAAACGTCGTGTAAACAGGACGGAAGGAGTACCTCGCTAACCATCCGACGCGGTGGTTCCGGGAAATCCCCATCACGAGCGGCCAGTACTCGTGCGCGCGCCTGCTCGTCTCCTCGGAGCACCAGAGGAACTCCACCCCGTCCGAGCTCATGCCCAGGGCTTTCCAGACCTCGATCGCGTGGCGACCGGCGGCCCTGATCTCGCTGCTGTCCAGTCCAGTCCTCTGGTCCGCTATGAGCATCTTCACTCTGCATCCGGCCCTGACCATCTTGTTCACATTGATCACCTTCCCAACACCCTGATGAGAAACAAAAGGAAGAGAAGAAAGGGAGTATGTGTCTCAGTCTTTGCTTACAAATCTCAAGGAATTTAGGGCAGGAGCATGCGGTGCAACTTGGCCGGCCAGCAAGTTGAGATTCAGAGAATTATCATTGACCTGCCAGATGTTCACGCGGCCGGAGACGGAGGGCTCGAAGCTGTCGAGGCAGACCGGGCTGGGGTTACCGTGCAGCAGCGGGAGCAGCTCGTCCTCGCCGACGAGCTCTTCGGCGGTGCTACGCAGCGTCTCGGCGCGCTCCTCCACGCCCATCCATGCCGCCATGCTGCTCCGGCCGCGTCCCTCTGTTCTGGCCTCCAGTAGTCGTGCGCCCTCCGTTTCCTTTTCCTTTTTGAGTTCCGCCTTCGAATTTGTGGAGGAATCTGGTGTCCGAATCCACTTCCAACCGGATCGCATTAGGATATAAGCCCATCGGGACTTCTCAAAAAAGAAATAAGCCCAACGGGCCCAGGTGGGCGGCCCAGAGAGGGGAATTAAAGGAGAAAAGCCCGGTTTTCCTTCCTCCGGCTACGGCTGTTCCCTTCTCGTCCGCACCCGCTTCAAACCCTCGCAAGTACCCCCTCCCACGGCGGCGGCGGCGGCGGCAGCGGCAGCGGCGGAGACGGAGGCGACCAAAACAGAGAGGAGCTCCCGTCGGCGACGTCTCAGCTCATAAATGGATAGCGGAAGCGACTCCGACGGCGCTCCCGAGGAGCTCACCGCCGTCCAGGTACGTTCCTTGGCTATCCCCCCCGGTCCTGTGAGAAGAGAGCTCGCGCTAGTAAAGCCTAGGTGACGTAGGAGTGTGCGAGGACTCCGCGTGCTGCGCGTGTGTACTTTCCGGTAGCAGCAAACGTGAAGTATTCCGCCTAGTTAGGAGCACCTGTATTTCCCACCAGGGCCGATTACTACGCTCCGGGAACAGGAATTTCTTGTCTTTATAATTTATATAGACATAAAGGTTCGAAATGAGCCTGGATTTAAATCGATAAAAGCTCTAATCGCCCAAGTGTGAACAACACATACTTAAAACCCAACACCGCTGGGGATGCAAGCTTTACATAAAGAAGCACAAAAATCATGAGCAGCAGGGAGACCCATATAGGAAGACTTGTGCTCATTGTCAGGATCAAGCGTACTTCTGTAGTCTCGGTGGTTGTTTTTCGTCTGGCTTCCTCCATTCTTTAATCTAGTTCCTGTCGGAGTATGTCAACATGATGCTGAGTGTTCTTTCCTGCTGTTGATGCCTTGTAGGGTGTGGAGAAACATGAAGAAATCAGCAAAGTAGAGAAGGACAGCGCTGTCAGGTTTGCGGCTTGCACTTTTGATACTGTTTGAGTAGACACGTGGAGATGACTTTGAGAAGTTAAGCTCATCATTATTTGTTCTGTTGCTCTCGCGCCATGTAATTTCCGTTTTTCCGTTTTAGATTTTGCGGGTCTCGTAAAAAAAATCCTGAAGCCAAAACCATGGCATGCTAGATTAGTCTAATAAGTGATTTTCTTGTCTGTATCGGTTTATACTGCTTCAGCAGCGGGATGGCCACAGGTCATTCGTCATAAGGGATGGTTGCCTACCATTCATATGCACATTTAGCTATTGTGGCACCTTTTCTGCTGCCCCCCATCCCCACTAGGGATTTTGGGGTAGCATTTTCCAGTAAATACCTAAAGTTCAGTGATGTTGAGTTCATTTTATGTGTTTATTATATGATTAAGTATAAACATGTAGTTTTATTAGTCCACAAAAAGATGGTGGAGTACTAAATAAATAAAACGTATAAGGTCATGCAGAAATTTGTAAGGGTAGAGACCAAATGCTCATGCTTTAGACTTGCAGATGTGGCAACTTGGGCATATATAAGAACATATGCTTGTGGGCAGGTGATTGTTGATGGGGGAGGTATCCCCAACACCAGGGCGGTCTACCCATCCTGGGGTTGGCTGCAGGGATGAATACTTCTCATGCCCTTCCTCTATAATGGGGTAATTCCTTACGGGTTGCGGCTTTGTGGGGAATGTGGCACATCACCACCCCTTTCACCCTAAACGTAGAGCTTTATGTGCATACCACCTCAAAATTTCCAATTTCTAGTTCTGCCTACTGAACACATGTCACTATTGCATTTTGGGTTTACACATGTGCTCTTCTTGGACCCTCGTGTCATTGACACATGAGTAGTGCATTTTCAGTGGCAAATCTGTAGTTGCAAATAGGCTTACTCCCATTTCTTGAAATCTGTTGGCAAACACTAGTTGCTTCTGTCTTTTTGGGAACATCCATTCGAACTGACTATTTATATACTGTTGACTTATGTTAGTCACAAATTGATGTCACTTTTCCTGCTGATGGTACCCTCTCTGACCTGACAATGTGTAATCCTGTAGAGCAACCCAGGAGGAGAAAGACCGGAGGAAACGCTGGGCCCAACGGAAAACATCCTCAAAACCGAATAAAAAGAAGCCTCTGAAAGTAGAAGATAAAGATACAGAAGTGGATGAGGAGACACATGCTATGCCTGGGACACTCCCCAAGAGCGTAATTGAAATGCTTGCAGCACGTGAGAAGTATGTTTACCGCCTTCAAACTGCCAGACATTTAAATCCCTTTTAAGCTTTTTGGACATTATTGCTTACCCTGTCTTCATTTTTCTTTCAGGCAAACCTTCTCATCGGATTCTGAGGAAGAAAATGTAAACCAGAAGGTCCAAAAGAAGAAGAAAAGATTGAAAACCACAACTACTGGGTAATTTTCAATGTCCCGTCATCTCGTATGATTTTCTTTTATACTGTTATCCTAATGGTTCCTAATGTTTATCAGACCTGAAACAATTCTGCTGAAAGATGTTCGGTCAACGGAGCACATTAAAAAAGCCCTCGAATTCCTGAGTCGCAGGAAAAACCAGGTGCCAAGATCCAATGCAGTTTTGAAGAATCCTAATGCTATGCGTCTATTTAATAAACCTAATTTCACGAGTTGAGTGTGGCAGACCTAGGCAGTTTCTGAATTCTGTGTCGAGGCTTGTCTGGAAGACTGATATGGTTGACAGGTTGAGATATCAATTGTCTTTATGCGTTTGATGAGAACATATATGCTTGTGATTTGCAACGCCGCATGGGTGTGATGATGTATAATGTTCATCCTCGTTAGAAATCCTATGAGCTATAGTTATGTACGGATAATGTATCACCTGTGAGGTGTGAGCTGAATGCGCATAATGTTCACCTCTCCATGCTCCGGCATTACTGTGAAGCATGTGCTTTATGTGTTTGCCAATTCATATTCCTTTGGGAATGAGATTTTATGTTTTCCTGTATGTGTCGTTATTCTTCTTAATACAAACAGCAGAAACATTTGAAGCACTAGTGCAAAATTAATTAGTCGTAGCGAATATAATACTATATATGCTGAACCTCTACGCTATATTATTCTTGATAAATACAAGGGTCTGGCAAGCTCTGGACAAAATCTTTGAATTGACAAATTTGATAGTACAAAAAGCAGAAAAATGTAAAGCAGTAGTGCAAAATTAATGATATATGGTAAAGTGTTTCTGCTGTTTGTATTAAACATGCCTATTAAGAGATTCTATCCGTAGCCTGTGACGAACTCTTATATTTGTCAAGAATATGACATAAAGATGGTGACGTTTTTAACGAAATTATGTTCTCTATGTGTGCTTGGACAATTTTTGTTTCCCATTAACTGACAAAATCATGATAAAATCTACCCGAGTGAAAATATCTTTTGCGCAAGTATAAGTCGCTAGCCGTGGGTTTTGCACACCAGATAATTGATGAGTTAAATTGAGTGAGTACAGGAATACATGGAACAACTTGTTATTGTCGGAACCAGTCCAATAAGAATCTTACAAGCCCACGTTGCAACCATTGCCAAAAGAAATCAACCACACACGGAACCCAGACAAGTACATCTGTGGACTGGTAAAGGGCACAAGTAACCTGCCAACAACAAGAAACAACCATACGCACAGACAGACACAAATCACATATCCCAGGAAGGGATACACACACCTTTGTGCATCATAACACTACCTAGCTGAGGGCACCGTCTCGCTCGAATCAGTCGCCTCCTCGATCGTATCCTCTTTCGATTCCTTCTCTTCGGTGATGGCGTCTGAGCTGCAGGGGCCAGAGGTGCCCTGGACAGAGCTGGTGGGTTGAGGCTTGAACAGATCGTCATTCTCCAAGATAAAGAACTTCTCGGCAGATTCCCCCTTGAGCATCTCCACAACTTCAGACATCACCGGCCTCTGTTCTGGCTTGGTCTGAGTGCAAGCAAGCCCGACGAGCACCATCCGCTTCACCTCGGCCTCGACAAAGCTATCCCCCAGCTTTGGGTCAGCCATCTCCTTGAACTTCTGCTCGCGAGCGAGTGGAAGCGCCCACTCAGTGATGGTGAGCTTTGTCGTAGGGTTTATCTTCTCAACCGGCTTCTTTCCGCTGGCAAGCTCTAGCAGCAGCACTCCGAAGCTGTAGACGTCGCAGCTCTCTTTGGCCTTGCCAAGCATGGCATACTCCGGCGCTAGGTAACCGAGTGTGCCTTTCACCTTTGTGGTGACATGGGTCGCACCGTCTGGTATGAGTTTCGCAAACCCGAAATCAGCGACACGTGCTTGGAAATTCGCGTCCAGGAGAACGTTGCTCGCCTTGACGTCTCTATGGATGATATGTGGGATCGCATGGTGATGAAGATAACTACAAGGTGGAGAGATATTTAAATGTTATTAGACTGCTGTATCGTGATGAATGAATATTATAAAGTGATGTTGAGAGGCTTACGCGATGCCCTCAGCCGAATCAATGGCGATGTTCATTCTTCGCTCCCAACCAAGATGGCATTCAGCTGCATGCTGTCCGTGCAGGTGAGAGTGCAAGCTCAGGTTCTGCATATAGTCGTAGACTATCAGGCGCTCCTGGCCTTCAGCGCAATATCCACGCAAGCTCAAGAGGCTCTTATGCCGCACTCGTGCCAAAACCTCGACCTCGACAGCAAACTCCTTTTCAGCCTTGTTGCTCCAACTCTTGAGCCTTTTCACCGCAATCTGTTGCATGGAATAAACAGTTGAGTTGCTAACTAGGCTGGGAAGGAATTAAGATGCAATTTCTTGACTTTACATGGAATAAATACAAGGTGCATACTCTGATAGTCACCACATGGCACTTCAACTGAAACCTAACAACTTAAAACTTCTGGCGAAATAAAACAACTACAAACTTCTCATGAAATGTAACAGTCATAATAAAGTCGATAACAAACATACCAAAAAGCTAGGCAACAGCAACACTATCTTACAAAAAATTGCTCATTGGTTACAATATCCAAATAAGTAAAACAATATTTGCAAAGGAGATTAAGTTGAGCAGTTCTAACACACTGTCATTTACAGACAACTTCTGAAGATAAACTTCTATATAGGTATTCTGTTTCAATTCCCTTTAATATGCTCATAGGATTCTAGAAAAACACAAGCTACCAAGATGTGGGTTTCTAGCAGTTTTTAGTTATGCACTTATGCCACTGCGCCAGAAACTAGCAGGTAGATATATGGCCCCACTCTACCCCGTTCAGTGATCATAGCATGTGTCACGACATTTGGGGTCCAGGGCCACCTGTCAGTGACACATGATGGGGCATCATTTATCAGGAAGGAAACTAAGACGTGGCAGTTTGATCAAACTTTCCTTAATTCTTTACTTATTAAGTTCATCCCAAGTCAACCTCTTGCCTCATCTTTCATTTAAATATATCCATATGAGTCTACCAAGATGTCATTTACATTTCTACACCTAGTACAAGCAGATACTCAGAACAAACATATAGTGATTGTCTGGCTTTGTCAAGGCAGTATGATTGCATCTATCCAGGCCATATATGCTTTCTAATTTTCCATACCTCCGGCTGTATTCACACTTAAAAATTATGGTCCTATCTAGTAGCTTGTGATCATGAGACCTTCTCTACCACAAAGCTAAGGCTATATCCTCGGTAAAGTGAATGCATAAAAAAGTAAACCAACAGTTCTTTAGACTTGAAAAGTAAACCAATAGTTGAAGGCGAGAGAAAGTTAGTTTTCCACCAGACCAGAAAGTTCGTTATTTGCACTTTCAAAGAGTGTGGGCCCAGTTTGGATTGTTGTTCATTCTCAAAGAATATTCACGGGCTCTGAAAACTACAACCATTTTAAATTTCAAATGGAACTAGAAACCAGAAATAAATTAGGAGGTGAAACTAAATTCAGCTAAATCACAAGCACCAACAACCGCTGGACTCCACTTCATTGTCCTGTTCGTACCAGTAATAATAAAAGACACTAGAAAAAACAGATACAACAAATCATAACACAAGTTGCAGCATCTTGCGTTTCTTATTTTTTAAGAGAGGGACTGCACCTGTGATCCGTCCCAGAGCTGGCCCCAGTAGACACTGCCGAATCCACCTTCACCAAGCTTGTTATCATAGTTAAAATTGTTGGTCGCCAACTGAAGCTCTTTCAGTGAGAAGATGCGCCATGTCGTGTCCTTCTTCTTCTTCTTCCTGCCGGGTTGGGCCCTAAGAACACAACAGATTATTAGAACTTCTTCAGCAGATTCAAGTACTTGTTGGGTATACTAGGTAAGGCCGCAATGTTAGCACTCTGTCCAACTATTCCCCCGCAAGTTTGAACAATTTTCTTCACAGTAATCTTTTTTTGAACAAATTACTTATGCATAAAAATCTGCACTCCATTCTATGTAGAGCTCGTTAGCTGACAGCTGCAAATTAACAGCAATATTCCCGATAACAACAGTAAATTTTTTTGTACTAATTTATGAGCAAATCAGAAATGAAGCTCACAGATTTAGGAAACCCAACCTCAGTATTTCCCCAGAATCAAAATCAATTGCTAGTCAAGCTAACGATAAACACATAATAATCTGATAAAGGGCGAATTCGTAAGCTAATTCAACCTCCCACACAAGACAACAGCAGATAAGACTGGAACAATCGTGCTGTACGACTTCCCCCAAAAGGCCAAAAACCCCACCTGAGGAACCAAACTTCCCCAAAACGGCACGGAAATTACACTTCCATAGTAAGCTAAAGCCCCCCGTTGCCACTCACCCGTTCGACCGCTTGCAGCAGGAAAGCCACCCCATCCCCAGAGGCCGCGTCGGCTCCAACCTCGAATCTCCCTCAAATCAGCACCAGCCCGCGCGAACCCTACCGCGGCGCCGCCGGAGAGCCTGCGAGGCGGGAACCCGTCGTCCGCCTCCACTCGCCGTCGGTGGCCGCAGGTCAGCGGGGGCAGCACAGGAGACTCAGTGGAGGGAGAGGGACAGAGAGATGGGCAGCACAGGAGTTTTCGTTCTCGGGGCGTTGTCGGCTCCCTCGACGCGCACCGCTCCCCCACTAGCGCACGCAAAGCAGCCGAGGCGCGGTCCGCTCACCCGCGGGCGGTGACCCGCCGGGACGCGTCGCCCACGCGGCGGCGTCCGGTTGGCGGGTTTTGAACCAATGCGGTGACGGACCCAACGGTCGGGATTAAACCGGGGGTGATGAGGTGACGCGGCGGGTGACGGGCCGGGGTCGTTGGTTGCGGCCCTGTCGCTGACGGTGGGCCATGGGTTGTGGCTGGGGCCCGGGTTTTTGTTTTTGCTTTTGTTTTTTTGGGAGAGAGGGGGCCTGGCTGGCTTGCTGTTGGATGGCTACGTTTGACCAAAGATGAGAAGATTGCTGGGGACACTTCGCAAAGATAAGTGCAAACAATGGGGGAATAATGTTATTTTAGATGGATTGGGAGAACTGTTCTCGTCGAACGTGTGTAATGTATTGATTGCATCGTCGTTTTTGTGTGCAAATTGCGTTACATCTTACACTATTGTTTAGCAAGACATTCATTGGCGCGAACCAGGGGCCGGAGCTAGCGCCTCAACCGCCACACCGTTGTGAATGTTACTAGTGGTTGGGGCGCCACCCGGTGGCGCCGCCTGAGAGGAAGCTGGGCGGTGTCAAGTGAGAGGCGCCCCTTCCACTTTACTTTTTATAGTATATGCAGTGTTATTGCATAATAGGCATATTAAGCGGCAGGGAGCCAGGAGAAACCAGGGATTTGAGATCATCAGGAACAAAATTTAAAGTTCGTTACACACTTGATGAAACAAGTGACACGTGCATCTTGGCTCTAACATCACATTGATAAAGAGTACTGAAATCATATTAAAAAAGGAACAAAATAGTGACCATGGATGGAGTGGCTGATCTTCATCTCGAGCTCAATGCATCCACTGTCCCAGATCCCGGGCTAGTCTTCGCCGCCATGGGTAACCGTTGTATCTTTTTGAGCCTCACCTCACAATTTCAGTGCAAAATGCAGCCATCATCTTGGAATTCCTTGAGCATATCCCTGCCAAGTGCACCATATCATCTTGGATGTCATCCTTGGATTCAAATCCAATTGAGCAGCTCTGTTGAGGGCATCGTTGGTGCTTCCACCTCCTTGGACCTTCAGAGCAAGGCTCCAGATTTTGTCTTTCAAATCTAAGGCAGAGCAAATGGTATGAAATTGAACAAATCAAGAATAAAGGAAACAAATCATGACATGATTTTTTTAGACACTCCCTAAGTTCAGATGTGAATAATGAGAGAAAAAACTATCGAATATGTCGCCTTTCATTTTCAGCAGTTTCCCTTCAAATGTGAATCCATCAATACATGGATATGTTTTCTATTAACACCGAATCTGAACCAAAGCTGACTGTAATATTAAAGAACACAATTCAATAGTTTTCAGTGATGTTACCAAAGAATTATAAAATTTTATTTGAAAGCGTACATCATACCTTTACTGCATTGATATTAATAATTATTTAAGTGACGAACTGAGCTTTATTTACCTATTATATATTTTTATTTTTCACCAAAACCTAAAATAATATAACCTTGGCAAGAGGTATCCGTAAACCTGCACAACCTCAGGTTGTTGTTCTGCCCGGTTTATCTCCTCCAACACCCATAGTTAAAACTTTGAGAGTTATATATTTATCTTAACTGATAGGAATAAACACAATAACAATGGGCAAGAGCATAGTGCATTCAGTGCATCACTTTATGTTTATACAATATACATGATGATCAAGCGAGTATCATATGTTGTAAGAACTGAAGCCTCTAACACAAGTTGAATTTGAAGATTGCAGAAACTATGAGAAGCAGATGGAACTGCAAATAATTTATTAAAAAAATAGAAAACATAAGTAAAAAAATTGAAAACTATGAGAAAGTGGTTTGGGTGGTGCCAGGTTGGGTACACGCCCTTTTCAGTTTCTTTTTTGCTTTCTGAGTGGTATATGGACATGCAAACGATGAGAGATTAACGAGCGGAATATATATTAACTACAGTAATTAAGAAGCATTGCATGTTTGCATAACTCGGTTCCATCCATTTAACAAATAAATATGTAAAGCAAGTCTGAAGAAGGCCATTCTTACCTAGGGTACGACCTACACGACTCCAGACAGCCACTGACTCCAACGGCACAAGGATGCCCGCGCAGCAAGGCTAGATAATCTTACACTGCGATCAAGGCTGTTTCTGATAGAGGGCGACATGGCCGACCTCCTCAAACGCCTCATCGCCATCGAGGATGCCGCTGCTCTTTTGCGCTGTCATCTCCCATTCCCTCATCTCATTACCCTGCGACCCATACGCCTCACGCAAGGCTGTCGAGGATGCCGTCGCCGCAGACATATGGCAACACTGGAAAATATTAACATAAGCAATGTTAATGAGTGAGAGGCTGTCCCAACTAAATTTGCTATATTTTGTGTTCTCTGTAGTAGCATGATCAAGTAGTATGATCAATGTCTAGAAAGAAAAATGTTTTTGAATTATGTTGTGGGTCTTAAGAAAACTATGTGAAAGAATGTAATAAGAACTGCATACAGAGGTACTGATGTAACTTTTTTCATTTTAAACATTTTCCTTTCGGGTCTGTTAATCTAGAGAAGATATGTATCCTTCTCTTCTATAGCATTGTTCAATCAATTATCAAAGTTAAATGTGATTTAGATTTAGGAGAGCCTGCACCTCCTAAAGGTGATAAAACAAAACAAGACATGTCAAGTGGAAGAGGCCGAGGAGAGCCTTCCGTTGGCCGACAGTCAGAGTCTAACTAATGCCATGAACAACAAATGAATCTTGGCAAGCCTAATTATAGGTCTACAATCTTGCACTAGTCCACCATAATGGCAGCATACCAAATAATCAAGCGACGTTGAAATCTTCATCTAGATAAAAGGAGATAAATATACCATTTGACATGGAGCATCATACTGTGTTAGTTTGCGTCCTCCCATCATCCTTTTCGATCTGAAATTGCTCTTGAAAATAACAAAAAAAGCATTAAGAAAGATTTGAATGATTGAAGTGTAAAGAAATCGGAAACAACCTGTGTGTTTAAGTTAATTTCTGTACAAAATGGTATCATCGCCAAACAAATGATGTCTGGTAGTTGTCTAAGATCAAAGCAACATAACATGCATAATGAGTTATTGGGTCTTCTGATTATGTTTCCTGTAAAAGAAGACCATACTCTAAATGAACAACACAACTAACCTGCTGCCAAGTTTAGTCACCAAATTTACATAATCCATCATCCATTTTCAGAGATAACAAAGCTAACAGTCAAATTCCTATAGGCAAAGATGAGGCCATAAGAATTTACGATGAACATACAAGCACTGAAGTATATGGGACGTCTTTCAGAATTTCAGTCAACCTTTAATAGAAACCCAATCAAATTTATCCTCCAAAAAAGGACAAGTAAAGAAGTATCGAGGTGATTGGCATAGATCTTGAGGGTCTTGGCCTGTCGCATGATGAAACAGACCTTGGCAATCTCCATGTGCTTGAGGAGCTTGACGGTACCCGTGTACTGCTTTGCGTTAATATGGACAAAAGAAGAAACACCGAACCAGGCGCGTCATACTTAGATCAAACAGAACAAAACAAAGAACATGCCAGGTACCCACGACGGCGCGAAGTTGTAGCTGGTGTCGCTGTCATACACATCCCCCTTCACGCTGGGGGCCATCGAGCTTGTGAGAGGTCGCGTTGGTGTGGAGGAACTTGGGGTGCAGGCAGGCGCGGCCGGAGACCCATGTCTCCAGCGCATCTGAGACCAAGCAAAGAAAAACTTAATGGCAGGCAGAGGCACATAATTTTAGAAAACATGTAAAAGCTGTCAAAGACAGATTTTTTTGACACATTATGCATCAGAATCTAGGACAAAGATTTCCCTGTTCTTTAGAGAAAAAAATAGACAATCATAAATAATGAAATAGTCCAAGAAACAGCTCAAGGACTTCAGTTGGTTTAGTATGGTTCGGCATGAAGCGAACATACAAGAGGAAAACGTGATATAGGCACCACAACGGACAATAATATTGTTGGTCGTGAGAAGATTTATGTTAGAAGATGAAGCACCAACCTCATAGTTAAGGGATTCACCCTCCTGGAGATATAACTCGGCTTACCGAAGACCATAATTTTTGGCATACAACTTGATTTCGCCATTTGATGGGTTGAGTTCATCAACCACATTGGCATGTTCCCCGGAGCACAGGCATTGCATCGCCATCCGCCGAAACACTCTACGAGATCTCCCCTTCTCTTTCCCGCCATCCATCATGCTCCATCATACCCTTGCTAGCACTTTTCCCTAGTAGAAAGAATCGTGTATTAGAGTCATAACCATGGCATTGCTTAGGTTGGTGCTATTTGAGCAATTATCCTACAGGAACTACATGCATATACATAATATGATTAAAAATAGCGCAATTTGATACTATGCTTTGGAATTGAAAATCACAATACCTAGATTATCATTCTTTAACAGGGAGATTAGAAAATGGATAGAGCATCAGTTCTTTTCCGTCCCTAATACAACATCGCTCATAGTGATTTGAACAAAGACTCTGAATCTAGCACATACAGTACAAAAATCATTGAACTTCACTCCTGAATTCCGATAAACCGATACAGTCTTGCTTTCATAAAGTATATGTTTAAGTTGTTGATTAAGAGCACACTGTGAGAAGATCTTTGAATTTAAGTTCTAATCCAACAAAAGGAAACTAAGTAGTACTGATCCTTAATTGCCAAAAGCCGTGGGAAGATGTGCGGCACATAAAGGATATGGTAATGGTCGCATACATGTTCTCCATCTCATGGACAACAATTCTTCCAGGAATGATATATTCAGGCTGGATAAAGGTATGTAAAGTACAAGATATAATAGTCACACGGTTAAGTGACTGCTCCGTCAAGGCCCACATACACTGAATAATCTCCCCAGCCTGCAAATCCCAAAAGGCATTGCTATCAGCCTATCACCAATTTTGTGCGAATATTTATGATTTAACTACAAATTTGTTATCATCTTAAGTACCACGATCAAAACGCAAGAAAATCTAAAAATACCCCCAGCCTGTAAATCCCAAAAGGCATTGCTATCAGACTATCACCAATTTTGTGCGAATATTTATGGTTTAGGGTTTATACTTCGCTCTTCGCATGGCAAAGGAAATCTGCAAAACCATAAGCTATATATGATAGTGTAAATAGTGAAGATATGCACTACATTTTTCTGAAATTGTAGCAGCATAAATTATTAGCTATATATCTCAAGAATGCAGCCACATGGTTGAGCTAAAGATCTTTCTCTTAAAAGAGGGAAATGACAACAAATAATACAGGATTTGAAACCTCCAATGAACTAAAAACTTTTCATTATCTGGCTATAACATCCCTGAAAGATATGGAATATGTGTTAAGCATAATCCATATTGCACTCTCTATAATTATCACATTATGAAAATCAGTTAGATTGAAGACAAATGCTATATGCCAAAGTAAAGATGTGTCTTATGCAATATAGTAATCATTTTCTATCTAATTAGGCAAATTTTGTAGCAATAAAAACATATAGAGAAGTTCTTTAGCAATCTGAATAGGACAATACCATGCAAAAGTAAACATGGGAATTTGACCTAGCTACAAATTAAGATGATATTAAGAAAATCTCAACTTTTGGGTTGGATAGTTTTTTTGGGTGGGTTATAGATGCAACTAGCTCAAACTAGCCCTCATGTTTAGATATACTTTAGGGCTATTTGAGCCCGAACTAGCTCAAACTAACTGTAACCCATGGATACAGCAACAGTTAATCAGCCGATAATTTGTAAGAATGAACTAAACTCCTTCCGACCCATAATATAAGATGTTAATTCATCTAATATGTGAGTATATTGGATGTTATAAGATACTCCCTCCGTTCCTAAATATTTGTCTTTTTAGAGATTTCAAATGGACTACCACATACGGATGTATATAGACGTATTATAAAAGAGTGTTGTACTACATCATTCACTACAGGAATCAGCTATTTTGCCGTCTGCCACGGCGGACGGCAAAGGCATGAACGGCGGACGGCAAAAGGCTCCGGCAAAGTAGGCTACGGTAAACAGCTACTTTGCCGTCTGCTTCCGGGCGGCTGACGGCAAAGGCCCTTTGCCGTCTGCCGCGGACGGCAAAGAGAGCGGACAGCAATAATTGCGCTGTCAGTCCGTTAAGTGGCTAACGGCATGCCTTTGCCGTCCGCGGCAGACGGCAAACTTTCTAGTGTCTTTGCCGTCCGCCTTATGATGTCATCTACACGTCACTACATGGCAGGCCTTTGCCGTCCGCCGCTGACGGCAAAATTGTTTACTCTTTGCCGTCTGCCACTGTAGGCAAACTGACCAAATGGGTCAGCTCCCAGGAAGCACAGTTGGCTGCCACGTGGCTTCTTTGCCGTCCGCGGCAGACGGCAAAGAGCCCGTTGCCGTCGGTGGCAGACGGCAAAGAGCCTGCATATTGGCTCTTTTTCTGTTTTTTTATTAAATCCAACAATTTTCACAGCAAATATATATGACATATATAGATATATTTCACAGGCATTCATATCACATATATCCAGCACATAAGTTCCATACATTCATACATAAGCAAGTTCAATCCATTCATACATAAGCAACTTCCATCCATACATATTACATAAGCAAGTTCCATCCATCAATTCATACATAAACAAGTTCCATCCATACATAAACAAGAAGACTAGAACAAGAAGACTAGAACAAGAAGAGTAGCTTCCATGAAGTGAATGAGATCTGCAAAATGGCAAAATAAGAAAGTTAGAAATAGGTGACTAGAATAAGAAGACAACTTTTGGGTAGCTGATGGCAAAGAGCTTCTTTGCCGTCTGCTAGCAGACGGTAAAGAGCTGGCAGATGGCAAAGTAGCTGATTCCAGTAGTGATTGTGCAATTGTTGTTTATCTTCTAATATTAACTTGGTGCTTTTAGGTACATATGTCATTGTTAAAGATCCGCGTTTCGACCCTTTCTGCATATGGGGCAATGAGATATCGATGAACCAGCATAAAGTGAGGAAGCTGATAAAGATTGTTAGTAAAATGGGTCCAAAGATGGCAATTAAACTATTTGTTTACACTTTATCCAAGACAACAGTGAACTGCAGGATGGTAAGTAAGAACTCTGCAGCCTTCTTTTTTCTGCCCATAATGAGTTGTGTTAGATGACAATGTATGAATCTTTTTCCTTTGAAGTGGTTACCAAAGCAGTTTACTCAAGATTACCTCTCAAACTATATGATTGGTGGGCATGCAAAGGTTAAAGTATTTCTACCAGAACACGATGATTATCTAGATGCTCTCATGAAGACCATGAAGGATGGGCGGTCGGCCATCACAAGGGGTTGGACTAGAGTCGTGCGTGCCTTATGCATGGAGGAGGGCACAATATGGGCATTCCGCTTCACCTTGTTCAACAACCAGAATATATTTCACCTCTTTCTTTACCGTCTTTAATAGTACAAGTATACAATTATGGTTCATCATTCTTTATTTGGTTCTTATGTAATTCTTGAACATATGTACCTATGAATCGAATAATGCGTTGGTTGTTTGAACCTGATGGATATGAATAAAGCTGTAGCATACATTCAAATTCAAATTCAAATCCAAATCCGGTACAATTTGGAAAAGCAGCAATTAAATTACGGTGAAATTACGCTCTCCAGGTTGTTACGGCACACACGGTTGGTAAAACACAAACATTTGCGATATGCACCATAATCCGAGACGGTTCACAGAGAGGAAACATGTGCAAGCATGTACACAGTTGCCGTTTGCAAAGCGTGTGCGATGTCAGACAATATCACAAACGGTGCGGGCAAACTAAACATTTGTGTTAGTTGCCTTCTCGTACACGATTCACAACTATGAAATGTTTCTGATGAAGTATGCATTGTAAACGTTGCACCACAAAATAGCGTGTGCGATAGTTGTCGTGTACGACGATGTTACGATGGTCCGACGTTTCGTAATCCTGTCCGACACTCGTACGACGATTAGCTAATCTTCTTAACGGTGAACCATTTGTGATGAGCCGCGCTGTTGGAAATATGCCCTAGAGGCAATAATAAAATGGTTATTATTATATTTCCTTGTTCATGATAATTGTCTATTGTTCATGCTTTAATTGTGTTATCCGGAAATCGTAATACATGTGTGAATACATAGACCATAACATGTCCCTAGTGAGCCTCTAGTTGACTAGCTCGTTGATCAATAGATGGTTACGGTTTCCTGACCATGGACATTGGATGTCATTGATAACAGGATCACATCATTAGGAGAATGATGTGATGGACAAGACCCAATCCTAAGCATAGCACTAGATCGTGTAGTTCGTTTGCTAAAGCTTTTCTAATGTCAAGTATCATTTCCTTAGACCATGAGATCGTGCAACTCCCGGATACCGTAGGAATGCTTTGGGTGTACCAAACGACACAACGTAACTGGGTGGCTATAAAGGTGCACTACAGGTATCTCTGAAAGTGTCTGTTGGGTTGGCTCGGATCGAGACTGGGATTCGTCACTCCGTATGACGGAGAGGTATCTCTGGGCCCACTCGGTATTGCATCATCATAATGAGCTCAATGTGACTAAGTAGTTAGTCACGGGATCATGCATTACGGAACGAGTAAAGTGACTTGCCGGTAACGAGATTGAACGAGGTATTGGGATACCGACGATCAAATCTCGGGCAAGTAAAGCACCGATTGACAAAGGGAATTGTATACGGGATTGCTTGAATCCTCGACATCGTGGTTCATCCGATGAGATCATCGTGGAACATGTGGGAGCCAACATGGGTATCCAGATCCCGCTGTTGGTTATTGGCTAGAGAGGTGTCTCGGTCATGTCTGCATGATTCCCGAACCCGTAGGGTCTACACACTTAAGGTTCGATGACGCTAGGGTTATAAGGAAGGTTTGTATGTGATTACCGAATGTTGTTCGGAGTCCTGGATGAGATCCCGGACGTCACGAGGAGTTCCGGAATGGTCCGGAGGTAAAGATTTATATATGGGAAATCACCATACGGTCACCGGAAATATTCAGGGGTATACCGGTATTGTACCGGGACCACCGGAGGGGTTCCGGGGGTCCACCGGGAGGGTCCACCTGCCCCGGAGGGCCTTATGGGCTGTAGGTGAAAGGGAACCAGCCCTTATTTGGCTGGGCGCCAACCCCCCTAGGGCCCATGCGCCTAGGGTTTGGGGGGAACCCTAAAGGGGGGGCGCCCCCCCCCCCTTGCTTGGGGGGCAAGCTCCCTCCCCCCTTGGCCGCCGCCCCCTCTAGATCCCATCTAGAGGGGCCGACCCCCTCCCCCCTTCTCCCTATAAATAGAGGGGTGAGGGGAGGGCTGCAGCACCACATCCAAGGCGCAGCCCCTCCCCTCCCCAACACCTCTCCTCCTCCGCGTGTGCTTGGCGAAGCCCTGCCGGAGAACTGCCACTCCACCACCACCACGCCGTCGTGCTGCTGTTGGAGCCTTCTTCCTCAACCTCTCCCTCCTCCTTGCTGGATCAAGGCGTGGGAGACGTCACCGCTCCGTACGTGTGTTGAACGCGGAGGTGCCGTCCGTTCGGCGCTTGGATCATAGGTGATTTGGATCACGACGAGTACGACTCCATCAACCCCGTTCTCTTGAACGTTTCCGCTCGCGATCTACAAGGGTATGTAGATGCACTCCTCCCCTCTCGTTGCTAGTAAACTCCATATATTGATCTTGGTGATGCGTAGAAAATTTTAATTTCTGCTACGATCCCCAACAGTGGCATCATGAGCCAGGTTTATGCGTAGTTTCTATGCACGAGTAGAACACAAGTTGTTGTGGGCGTCAATTTTTTCAATTACTTGCCGTTACTAGTCTTATCTTGATTCGGCGGCATCGTGGGATGAAGCGGCCCGGTTCGACCTTACACATACGCTTACGTGAGACAGGTTCCACCGACTGACATGCACTAGTTGCATAAGGTGGCTAGCGGGTGTCTGTCTCTCCCAGTTTAGTCGGATCGGATTCGATGAAAAGGGTCATTATGAAGGGTAAATAGAAATTAGCATATCACGTTGTGGTTTTGGCGTAGGTAAGAATCGTTCTTGCTAGAAACCTATAGCAGCCACGTAAAAGTTTGCAACAACAATTAGAGGACGTCTAACTTGTTTTTGCAGCAAGTGTCATGTGATGTGATATGGCCAGAAGGATGTGATGAATGATATATGTGATGTATGAGATTGATCATGTTCTTGTAATAGGAATCACGACTTGCATGTCGATGAGTATGACAACCGGCAGGAGCCATAGGAGTTGTCTTAATTTATTTATGACCTGCGTGTCAACTGGAACGTCATGTAATTACTTTACTTTATTGCTAACCGTTATCCATAGTAGTAGAAGTAATAGTTGGCGAGACAACTTCATGAAGACACGATGATGGAGATCATGGTGTCATGTCGGTGACGATGATGAACATGGCGCCCCGAAGATGGAGATCAAAGGAGCAAAATGATATTGGCCATATCATGTCACTATTTGATTGCATGTGATGTTTATCATGTTTTATATCTTATTTGCTTAGAACGACGGTAGCATAAATAAGATGATCCCTCGCTAAAATTTCAAGAAAGTGTTCCCCCTAACTGTGCACCGTTGCGAAGGTTCGTTGTTCTGAAGCACCACGTGATGATCGGGTGTGATAGGTTCTAACGTTCGCATACAACGGGTGTAAGCCAGATTTACACATGCAATACACTTAGGTTGACTTGATGAGCCTAGCATGTACAGACATGGCCTCGGAACACAAGAGACCGAAAGGTCGAGCATGAGTCGTATAGCAGATACGATCAACATGAAGATGTTCACCGATGATGACTAGTCCGTCTCACGTGATGATCGGACACGACCTAGTTGACTCGGATCATGTATCACTTAGATGACTAGAGGGATGTCTGTCTGAGTGGGAGTTCATTAATAATTTGATTATATGAACTTAATTATCATGAACTTAGTCTGAAATCTTTACAATATGTCTTGTAGATCAAATGGCCCACGCTAATGTCAACCTCAACTTCAACGCGTTCCTAGAGAAAACCAAGCTGAAAGACGATGGTAGCAACTATACGGACTGGGTCCGGAACTTGAGGATCATCCTCATAGCTGCCAAGAAAGCATATGTCCTTGAAGCACCGCTAGGTGAAGCACCCGTCCCAGCAAACCAAGACGTTATGAACGCCTGGCAAACACGTGTTGATGATTACTCCCTGGTTCAGTGCGGCATGCTTTACAGCTTAGAACCGGGGCTCCAAAAGCGTTTCGAGCAGCACGGAGCATATGAGATGTTCCAAGAGCTGAAAATGGTTTTCCAAGCTCATGCCCGGGTCGAGAGATATGAAGTCTCTGACAAGTTCTACAGTTGTAAGATGGAGGAGAATAGTTCCGTCAGCGAACACATACTCAAAATGTCTGGGTTGCACAACCGCTTGTCTCAGCTGGGAGTTAATCTCCCGGATGACGCGGTCGTTGACAGAATCCTTCAGTCGCTCCCACCTAGCTACAAGAGATTTGTGATGAACTTCAACATGCAGGGGATGGAAAAGACCATTCCTGAGGTATATTCAATGCTGAAATCAGCGGAGGTGGAGATCAAAAAGGAACATCAAGTGTTGATGGTGAATAAGACCACTAAGTTCAAGAAAGGCAAGGGTAAGAAGAACTTCAAGAAAGACGGCAAGGGAGTTGCCGCGCCCGGTAAGCAAGCTGCCGGGAAGAAGACAAAGAATGGACCCAAGCCTGAGACTGAGTGTTTTTATTGCAAGGGAAATGGTCATTGGAAGCGGAACTGCCCCAAGTACTTAGCGGATAAGAAGGCCGGCAATACCAAAGGTATATGTGATATACATGTTATTGATGTGTACCTAACCAGCGCTCGTAGTAGCTCCTGGGTATTTGATACCGGTGCGGTTGCTCATATTTGTAACTCAAAGCGGGAACTGCGGAATAAGCGGAGACTGGCAAAGGACGAGGTGACGATGCGCGTGGGGAATGGTTCCAAGGTCGATGTGATCGCCGTCGGCACGCTACCTCTACATTTACCTACGGGATTAGTTTTAAACCTCAATAATTGTTATTTAGTGCCAGCTTTGAGCATGAACATTGTATCTGGATCTCGTTTAATGCGAGATGGCTACTCATTTAAATCCGAGAATAATGGTTGTTCTATTTATATGAGAGATATGTTTTATGGTCATGCCCCGCTGGTCAATGGTTTATTCTTAATGAATCTCGAACGTGATGTTACACATATTCATAGTGTGAATGCCAAGAAATGTAAGGTTGATAATGATAGTCCCACATACTTGTGGCACTGCCGCCTTGGTCACATTGGTGTCAAACGCATGAAGAAACTCCATGCAGATGGACTTTTGGAGTCTCTTGATTATGAATCATTTGACACGTGCGAACCATGCCTCATGGGCAAAATGACCAAGACTCCGTTCTCCGGAACAATGGAGCGAGCAACCAACTTATTGGAAATCATACATACTGATGTGTGCGGTCCAATGAGCGTTGAGGCTCGCGGTGGCTATCGTTATGTTCTCACCCTCACTGATGACTTGAGTAGATATGGGTATGTCTACTTAATGAAACACAAGTCTGAGACTTTTGAAAAGTTCAAGGAATTTCAGAGTGAGGTTGAGAATCAACGTGACAGGAAAATAAAGTTCTTACGATCAGATCGTGGAGGGGAATATTTGAGTCACGAATTTGGCACACACTTAAGGAAATGTGGAATTGTTTCACAACTCACGCCGCCTGGAACACCTCAGCGTAATGGTGTGTCCGAACGTCGTAATCGCACTCTATTGGATATGGTGCGATCTATGATGTCTCTTACCGATCTACCGCTATCATTCTGGGGTTATGCTTTAGAGACTGCCGCATTCACTTTAAATAGGGCTCCATCGAAATCCGTTGAGACGACATCGTATGAATTATGGTTTGGAAAGAAACCTAAGCTGTCGTTTCTTAAAGTTTGGGGATGCAATGCTTATGTCAAGAAACTTCAACCTGAAAAGCTCGAACCCAAGTCGGAAAAATGCGTCCTCATAGGATACCCTAAGGAAACCATTGGGTATACCTTCTACCTCAGATCCGAAGGCAAGATCTTCGTTGCCAAGAACGGGTCCTTTCTGGAGAAAGAGTTTCTCTCGAAAGAAGTAAGTGGGAGGACAGTGGAACTTGATGAGATGACCCCTCTCGAACCAGAAAGTAGCGCAGCACAAGAAAATGTTTCTGTGGTGCCTGCACCGACTAGAGAGGAAGTTAATGATGACGATCATGATCAAGTTACCACTGAACTTCGTAGGTCCACAAGGACACGTTCCGCACCAGAGTGGTACGGCAACCCTGTCCTGGAAATCATGTTGTTGGACAACGGTGAACCTTCGAACTATGAAGAAGCAATGGCGGGTCCAGATTCCAACAAATGGCTTGAAGCCATGCAATCCGAGATAGGGTCCATGTATGAAAACAAAGTATGGACTTTGACAGACTTGCCCGATGATCGGCGAGCAATAGAAAATAAATGGATCTTTAAGAAGAAGACGGACGCGGATGGAAATGTTAACATCTATAAAGCTTGACTTGTCGCTAAGGGTTATCGACAAGTTCAAGGAGTTGACTACGATGAGACCTTCTCACCCGTAGCGAAGCTAAAGTCCGTCCGAATCATGTTAGCAATTGCCGCATTCTACGATTATGAAATATGGCAAATGGACGTCAAAACGGCATTCCTTAACGGCTTCCTTAAGGAAGAATTGTATATGATGCAGCCGGAAGGTTTTGTCGATCCTAAGAATGCTGACAAAGTATGCAAGCTCCAACGCTCAATCTATGGGCTGGTGCAGGCATCTCGGAGTTGGAACAGTCGCTTTGATGAGATGATCAAACGTTTGGGTTTACACAGACTTATGGAGAAGCCTGTGTTTACAAGAAAGTGAGTGGGAGCTCTGTAGCATTTCTCATATTATATGTGGATGACATACTATTGATGGGAAATGATATAGAATTCTTGAAAAGTATAAAGGCCTGCTTGAATAAGTGTTTTTCAATGAAGGACCTTGGAGAAGCTGCTTACATATTAGGCATCAAGATCTATAGAGATAGATCGAGACGCCTCATAGGTCTTTCACAAAGCACATACCTTGACAAGATATTGAAGAAGTTCAATATGGATCAGTCCAAGAAGGGGTTCTTGCCTGTATTGCAAGGTGTGAGATTGAGCACGGCTCAATGCCCGACCACGGCAGAAGATAGAGAAAAGATGAGTGTCTTCCCTTATGCCTCGGCCATAGGGTCTATTATGTATGCCATGCTGTGTACCAGACCTGATGTAAATCTTGCCGTAAGTTTGGTAGGAAGGTACCAAAGTAATCCCGGCATGGAACACTGGACAGCGGTCAAGAACATCCTGAAGTACCTGAAAAGGACTAAGGATATGTTTCTCGTTTATGGAGGTGACGAAGAGCTCGTCGTAAAGGGTTACGTCGATGCTAGCTTCGACACAGATCTGGATGACTCTAAGTCACAAACCGAATACGTGTACATTTTGAATGGTGGGGCAGTCAGCTGGTGCAGTTGCAAGCAAAGCGTCGTGGTGGGATCTACATGTGAAGCAGAGTGCATGGCAGCCTCGGAGGTAGCACATGAAGCAATCTGGATGAAGGAGTTCATTGCCGACCTAGGAGTTATTCCCAATGCATCGGGGCCGATGACTCTCTTCTGTGACAACACTGAAGCTATTGCCCTTGCCAAGGAGCCCAGGTTTCACAAGAAGACTAGGCACATCAAGCGTCGCTTCAACTCCATTCGTGAAAATGTTCAAAATGGAGACATAGATATTTGTAAAGTGCATACGGATTTGAATGTCGCAGACCCGTTGACTAAACCTCTTCCACGAGCGAAACATGATCAACACCAGAACTCTATGGGTGTACGATTCATCACAATGTAACTAGATTATTGACTCTAGTGCAAGTGGGAGACTGTTGGAAATATGCCCTAGAGGCAATAATAAAATGGTTATTATTATATTTCCTTGTTCATGATAATTGTCTATTGTTCATGCTTTAATTGTGTTATCCGAAAATTGTAATACATGTGTGAATACATAGACCATAACATGTCCCTAGTCAGCCTCTAGTTGACTAGCTCGTTGATCAATAGATGGTTACGGTTTCCTGACCATGGGCATTGGATGTCATTGATAACGTGATCACATCATTAGGAGAATGATGTGATGGACAAGACCCAATCCTAAGCATAGCACTAGATCGTGTAGTTCGTTTGCTAAAGCTTTTCTAATGTCAAGTATCATTTCCTTAGACCATGAGATCGTGCAACTCCCGAATACCGTAGGAATGCTTTGGGTGTACCAAACGTCACAACATAACTGGGTGGCTATAAAGGTGCACTACAGGTATCTCCGAAAGTGTCTGTTGGGTTGGCTCGGATCGAGACTGGGATTTGTCACTCCGTATGACGGAGAGGTATCTCTGGGCCCACTCGGTATTGCATCATCATAATGAGCTCAATGTGACTAAGTAGTTAGTCACGGGATCATGCATTACGGAACGAGTAAAGTGACTTGCCGGTAACAAGATTGAACGAGGTATTGGGATACCGACGATCAAATCTCGGGCAAGTAAAGTACCGATTGGCAAAGGGAATTGTATACGGGATTGCTTGAATCCTCGACATCGTGGTTCATCCGATGAGATCATCGTGGAACATGTGGGAGCCAACATGGGTATCCAGATCCCGCTGTTGGTTATTGGCTAGAGAGGTGTCTCGGTCATGTCTGCATGATTCCCGAACCCGTAGGGTCTACACACTTAAGGTTCGATGACGCTAGGGTTATAAGGAAGGTTTGTATGTGATTACCGAATGTTGTTCGGAGTCCCGGATGAGATCCCGGATGTCACGAGGAGTTCCGGAATGGTCCGGAGGTAAAGATTTATATATGGGAAGTCACCATACGGTCACCGGAAATATTCGGGGGTATACCGATATTGTACCGGGACCACCGGAGGGGTTCCGGGGGTCCACCGGGAGGGTCCAGCTGCCCCGGAGGGCCTTATGGGCTGTAGGTGGAAGGGAACCAGCCCTTAGTGGGCTGGGCGCCAACCCCCCTAGGGCCCATGCGCCTAGGGTTTGGGGGGAACCCTAAAGGGGGGCGCCCCCCTTGCTTGGGGGGCAAGCTCCCTCCCCCCTTGGCCGCCGCCCCCCTCTAGATCTCATTTAGAGGGGCCGGCCCCCTTCCCCCTTCTCCCTATAAATAGAGGGGTGAGGGGAGGGCTGCAGCACCACATCCAAGGCGCAGCCCCTCCCCTCCCCAACACCTCTCCTCCTCCGCGTGTGCTTGGCGAAGCCCTGCCGGAGAACTGTCACTCCACCACCACCACGCCGTCGTGCCGCTGTTGGAGCCTTCTTCCTCAACCTCTCCCTCCTCCTTGCTGGATCAAGGCGTGGGAGACGTCACCGCTCCGTACGTGTGTTGAACGCGGAGGTGCCGTCCGTTCGGCGCTTGGATCATAGGTGATTTGGATCACGACGAGTACGACTCCATCAACCCCGTTCTCTTGAACGCTTCCGCTCGCGATCTACAAGGGTATGTAGATGCACTCCTCCCCTCTCGTTGCTAGTAAACTCCATAGATTGATCTTGGTGATGCGTAGAAAATTTTAATTTCTGCTACGATCCCCAACACGCGCATCATACACGTTCTATAATAATGATCCGTTTGTGATGGGCCGCGCATCGTAAACGTAGCACCACAGAATACCGACTGCGATGGCAATGCGAGCAGAAACGAGTAGGAGTACTGTAGGGGCCCTATCCCCGACGGTTTTTGGGTAGTGTGGGAAGGACCCCCTATTGCCCACACTCACTTGGCGACGGTTCCAAATGCCGTCACGGAAAGGGGTTAAAACCCGTTTGTTTAGGACCGACGCGTACCAGTAGATGGGTGTACGAACGACGACATACTAATGTACCATCACTATCGCAGATTCACCTTTAATAGTAAAGATACCCCCCCTCTCTCCCTTCCTTTGATCCCCATCCATCTCTCCCTCCCTCCCTCCCTCCCTCTCTCTCTCTCTCTCCCTCCCTCCCACTTGGGTATCATAAAGAGTTCAAATGTTACAAGTGTTAGTGTTGAATAATCCTATACAAGTGTATAATAAAATATTTGCCGACGGCCCTTAACAATCCCAAAACACTCATGGCTTTCGAAAATTCATGACAATTTTTTTAAAATTAACAACAAAAATAGTACAAAGGAAGTATAATAAATCTGAACTGAACTTGACAAGATTCAAAATCAAAACTGAACTCATGGCTTATGTAGCAAAGAATGGAAGGCAAGGATGGAAATATCCTTCCAACTATGTGTCAGGCAAGAAATGGGTACGGTATTGCCCATGGACTCGCTAAGAATGAATGTCTGTGTATTCATTCATTGTCAGAATGATCATGTCTAATTTCCCAAAATTTCAAAAACATTTCTAGTCACAAATGACTGCTAACAGGAATCAATGAATACAAAATCCAAGAGATATACAAAAAAATAGTACGTACTTATATAATATCATATGATCATGATAAGCACACCCCATTCACCTCATGACAATTATATATAAGAGTAAGGCTCCTGTAACATATATTCATTCCAGATTTATGAGGCTATTTGATGCACCATTTATATGCAAATATATATTAGATAAAATACGGCTGAATTCCCAATTAACATTTGCGCCACATCATATGAAGTATTGTCGTACGACCTAGCACCAAATTTTGAATACTGCACATGACCATAAATATTACCTAAATTACCTAGCATGCTGTCACAAGCACACGCATGGCCCACGGCCACAACATATCCACACATGTGACACACATCACACCTAACCGAACACAGGACAAATCCCGCAATGTGGAGAATCAGCGAATATGATACCCCAAAAGGTTGCAGCTGACATAAGAGAAGCCACACTACCGAACCAGCATCATCCAAACCAACATGAAAGCCATCATCCTCAGCGCTCCTTTATTATGCAGGACAGATTTCGATACATCGCCAGGTGTCTCTGCAACAAACAAGACCAAGATCAATACAACACACCACATGCCTACAAATTTCAGAACAAGCAAATCTAATTCAAATAGAAAAGAACGAGGGCCAGCTGCCCAAATTATTCTAACAATAGTTAATTTCCCGTGCATTGCCATGAATTAATCGTATCACATATACTTTTAGGATATTCTTGCACGTCAAGCAACAATGTCTATATATATATTGTGTAGTGAGATCATTATTTTTCTTGTTTGGCTAGTGTCAACTTATTTTTGCGACGTTAGATCACTCTTTATGTAGTTTTGCTACTTATTCACACTCTCTTTTTAAAAAATTCACACTCTTGAGGGATTGTTTGATTAATGCCCTCCGCAATCCCATCCCGGAATAATTGGAGAGGATTTTGACTCACATGATTTAATCCCAACCCCCTTCAACCCCCAGCAAGTTGAACAACCAATATGTGGTTCATACCCACTCGCAGAGCCTCTTGGAGCCCAAACGGGGCCATGACCCCCCCCCCTCCAATTGAAAATAAAATTTATTACTAAGCATTATGGATAGACAACTGCCCTCTCTAGCCCAATGCAACGATACACATCTTAGCCTTCCATGCTCATCTCTTTTTTCCCCAAATACATGGATAGATAGAAATTGTGTCTCCGACGACTCGCCTCCATGGAGATTGAATTTCTAGGTCTTATCCCAATTCCTCAATCCAGCTTCTCCCCCAACACAGTGGCGGCATTGGGGGTCTTCCTTGGACTTCCATGGAATACCCAAGTATTTGCCCTCAAAAAGATTGACTACATATGAGAATCTCTCAAAATCAAATAATCAAAATGGTGACAGCTAGGGGGATGAGGGTGTATTAGCATAAAATTACTCGTTTGAAATCAATAATGGAACAAAATGGCCATAATGCAGCATTGGTTCTGTATACAGTACCCAGTATAAAAAAAATCAGTAATGACTATCCTAACCTTGAGAATCTCTCAAAATCAAATAATCAAAATGTGCAAAAGACATCAGGCACACATAATATAAATGTAATAATAAGTTAATGCAAGTTAAGTTTGTGCAAACTGCAAATGATAAATCATATGAAGGAAACACCATATCATACAACCTTCTAGAAATAGAAAACAAGGTTAGAGGAATAAGCTCTAATGATGTAGCAAAAAAGGGTATGTGTAGGCAGAGCAATCAGTCCTACCATCAGAAGAAAAAACTTTCTGGCCACAAAGCTAACAGTTTCACTGGAAGGGGCTTAGTGTTTACAACCTGCTCCACTGGTCCACCCTACACTCCTAAGGCTGTTATTTTCTGGCACTAAGATCACTCCCAATATTTCCAGGACCTGATAAGATACACCAAGAGAAAAACGAGAAGCAGTCAGTGAAGGAAGAGGAGCATCCTACATGAAGGTGACAACTCTATTACATTAACATTGCATTCTCGTTCAGTTTGAAGACTGAGTATAACAGGCTAAGCCTACAAAGAACAATCTAACATCATGAAGCGCTCAACTACTGAAGTGGGATGGCCACCATATCAAGATGTGCAATTTTAGAAGAAAAACTTGGAACAGTAAGTAGTAATATTTATGAATGGAAATTTATGCTAGATGGTTTAGCTTTGAAAAGGTACCTGAATCCACTCGTAGACACACTCAATGACTGGAATTCTGCAATCATCACCACCTGGTTCATAAACTTCAGACTGCATGTGAGAACGAGTTAAGAAAAGGTTAGCACCTAAACTGCACCTAAACTTCTAGAATATGTGTCTCTTGATCAAATTGCTACTTCCTAAAAATTATTTCTTGACCATCGATGCCCATTTTAGAATCCCAAATGAAGATGATGCTATGATATGTGATTCTTTTTGTTTGATTATGTAAAATGTAATTTCTTATGCACAAAGAAGTAACTAATTCACCAAACCATATGAGAGAGCAACATGGAGGGAAGCATAAGCTTATGCATAGGCTTCCTGTACAGGAAATAACACCCTCTTGTTGCCTGAAAAAGTTGCCAACAAATAGCAGCTATTTCAAATGCAGAGGCTTACCGTGCAACCATATTTGACATACATCCCCATTTTTGAAATATTTGTTGCAATTAAGATGTCAATGCAGAGGCTTCTGTCTCTGCACCACAAAATATGGCAATGTTTTCAAATATTTGTTGTACAAGATAGGAGACATTAATAGCAGGGGTGGATCCAAGACAAATATTTGTTTCCACCATATTTTCCCTGGATACCAAAAATTAATAGTAGCAAAGCAAAACGGGTTTTGGTTTCCTGCGACACACTGTAAAATCCATATGGTGGTTGCTTACTATACAGAAAAAAGAGCAGGTCTTCTTATCCTATCCTTACAACGTAGAAAGATTAGAAACGAGGCAGAAATCACACACACATGTAGTGTCACCATCCAAGGAATCGTACCAAGAACACGAGGGAGGGTTTGACATGAGACGGAAACCAAACCTGCTTTACCCCGAAGCCGAGACGGCGCACAAGCCGGCCGCTACAAAAACTTTTCATGTTCGATTGCTTTCTCCTCCACAGCTCGCGCCTGCGACCACGAATCCATGAAAGACGGGCGTGTAAGAATCCATGAGTGGATCCAAACTGTTGAGATAGGAGGATCTTATAGAAGGAGATGCCCACCGATGGCGGCGGCTCCGTCCAGACCCGGAGACGAGGGGAACTTTGGATCGCGGGATGGAACCTGTGATTGGAGAGGAGGGGCGTGGTGGGAGGCGCCTGAGCCGCGGCGTAGGCCGTTGGCACTCGTCGATGGGGAGGCGACATATCGGAGGAAGGCCGCCAGGGGTCGGCCCTGCGGGGGAAGCTAGGCAGCCGGCGTGTGGAGGCGGCATGGCGGAGGAGAGGCAAGCCAGATGACTTGGAGGCTCCGTGGGTGAGTATATGCTGTACAGGGGGCAGAGGCGCAAATTACAGAGGAAATTATGGAGACAAATTAAATCCTAATTAATGATTTTCAGAAGAAAAAATTACCCGATGGAAAACTGAAAGGTTAGACGAAGAGACTAACGTAAGATGGGAAATTGAACCTTACGGTTCAGGCAAACATCTTATTCTTATGACGCTTCACGTCCCATTGACTTCGATTTGAGAATAAAAAGGAACATAAAAAATGTGAGGGCAAAGGAAAGAGAGAAAGGGGAGCTCATCACCTACCATGGCCCAAAGCGAGTGCTACTGCGAAGTGGAGAGGGTAGCAGGGCGACGGCGGCATGGTGAGCCGGTGAGCAGGGGTCGTGCGCCGTTTTCGTTGGAAAGAAAGCCTCACGTCTGATTCGGCTGACAAATAGATGGAAATAATGCCTTACATATCTGGTTAGGAGATCCACGATTGGTTATTTTGTTTTCTAATTAATGTGATTGAGCGATTTAAGATAAGATTAATTAATTTAGATTTGATCTTTAGAGATTGATCGTGATTGATTCTTTTACATAAAGACATTACTAAATAACTTACGTCAGTATGGAAAGTTCTGATCCGTTCAGATTTTTTTTGTTGTGTGAGAGGGTGACGCGAAACTAAACCGATGGGGTGGGGGAGGGGACGAAAAAAACCCAGCGAAAATTAACCGTGGATGCTATTCACCAACTCAGACATCTCTACTCCTAATGGACGAGTTGGTGAATCGTCTCCGCGATTTATTTTTGCTGGTTTTTTTTCCATCTCTCCTCCCACCCTGGTCCGCGGTTTATTTTTGCTGGTTTTTTTGTCTCTCTTCCCACCACCCCTCCCACCCTGGTCCATCGGTTTATTTTTCTTTCCACTCTTTATTACAACAAGAACTTTCCTAACGTATAACAAATCATGGATCTAACTTCCTTAAATTATGCAAATCAATCGATTCCTTTTATTGGTTCAATTTGTCTTAGGAAACAAATAACAGATTTTCAGAAAACCAATAATATATTTTAATCTAACTTTCTTAAATTATGCAAATCAATCGATTCCTTTTATTGGTTCAATTTGTCTTAGGAAACAAATAATAGATTTTCATGAAACAAATAATACATTTTAATCTAACTTTCCTAACTTATCTAAATCAATCAATTTCTCTTATTAGTGAAATTTGTTTTAGGAAACAAATAACAGACACGTCACAACTTTCCTCCCAATAAATAGTTTCTTAACATTTGCAAACTTTCCTACTCAGACACGTCACAAACGGGCAGGTACTGATATCACGTTACCAAACAATAAAACCCCATTTGCATAGACATCAGTTCAAAAATCCTAACTTTCCTAAATTTTTACCTTTCCTTGATAACAACCAATATTTCCTATGTTTTTCACCTATTGAAGGAAATCACCCCTTCATCGATATTAGCATTTTTTTGAACTGAGATCTCCGGGTTATGATTTTTTTTGCGATTCTTTCCAATTGTGACCTCTCCTTCCACTCCGGCTCCTTCTCGCATAAACACCTCCACCACAGCCAGGTGACACCGCCCCAGACCTCCTGCCTCTCCACACCTCCTTCTCGTACTCCATTAACAATCCCTCCGCCACATTTGTCCACGGCGGTGTCGAAGGCATGGCGCAGCAGCGTACCAGCGGTAGAGCAGCGCATAGCAGCAGGAAGCAACACGCAACAGGCGAGGCGAGCGGCCGACGGTGGAGGGCAGAGATGCGGCCGGCGTGGCTGAGGGGGCGGCCGGCAAAAGATGGCCACGACTAGAGGCGACGCGAGGCTGGGGCGCGACAGCGGGGCGAGCGAAGGGATAGGCGGCAGCAGACGGGGCGAGCGCAGCCAGCGAGAGTGTGGCGCACGGCCAGGGTGTGTGTCGCGCGGGGCACAGTGGTGCGGTGGCTGCGGCGAGCGCGACGGCAGCGGCGGGCGCGACCGACGCGGTATAGCACGGGCGTGGGCATGGAGAGGGAGTGGCCCCGCAGGCGCGGAAGAAGAGCGGCAGGCTCGGGCATGGGCGTGCATAGGAGCGGGCATGTGCCACGGGGTCAATCCGAGGAGCTCAGTGGCTACCCCTGCAATGGCCATGGCGGACGGCGGTTCTCGGCCACGGCGAAATACCTAATGAGAGCAAACGAGAGGGGAAACAGGGGAAAGGCAAGAGGAGATCGTGGCGGTGTCAATGGCGCCCTAGGGGAAGACATGGGAGCTCGGGGCGGCGCGGATCGAATGGCAATGTCGCGGTGGCCCAAGGTTGAGGAAGACGGCAGCGACGTCGATGCGGGGGTGCTGGACTTGATCTCGTTGGCGCAGGCGAAGTAGTGAAGGCGTTCGGAGCTCCTCGACAAGCTCCTAGCCCGCAGGGAGGGCAGTGGCCATGTGGACGGGGTCGGTCATGGTGGCCGTGGCGTCTGACTTCGCCTAGATCGACGGGATCGAGCGAGCGAGGAGGAGAAGTGGATTTGGGAGGGGGCGTCGAGGAGGAGTGAGGCCATGGGGGCGTCACCCTTAGAGCAACTCTAGCAGACCCCGCATTTTGCCGACCCGTAAAATGTGTTTGCAGGTCGCACGGGGGCGATTATGCAGGCCGAAAATTGCGGCGGCAGACTAGAAACCGCAAACGGACCCCTAAATTTTAAAAAAAGTTGTTTCGCGCGAGAAATTTAAAAAACAGCTCGCCGGAGCTTGCTCGCATACATGGTTCTTCTTCGCATAATAAGTTCATACACGCCACATACATACATAGAGGTTAGATATGCTAGACAGAGCCTACGCTACCGCATCACTGCAATAAAATTGAGCTCACCGGAGCTCCTGCGGTAGCTGCCCACCGGCGGCGATCAGTCGGAGTCGGAGGAGTCGGAGCCGAGGTTGACGAAGAGCTTCGCCTGCTCTTCCTTCATCACACGCAGGTCGGCCTCCTTCGATGCCTGCGCCAGCGATGCCGTGAGGCCCGAATCGAGGAAGAGCCGCTCGTACTCGAGCACGCGCCGGATGCGCTCTTCCATCTCCTGCAGCTCCCTCCCCGACCGCTTGAGGACGACGCGCTCGAGGAGCTCCTCCTGCCCCGGTGGGAGGTAGTCCTCTGGTCCGATGACGCCTCGGCACGGCGGCGCATCGGGCACGGCCTCCTCCGGCTCCCTCTTCACCGGAACGAGCCGCGAGCTCGATGCGCTCGCGGATGAGCTCCCCGCGGACCAGTTGCCGGAGGAGGCGCGGCGGCGACGGGCGCGCTCGAGCTCGAGCTCGAACTCGTCGAGCTCGCGCCGGTCGAATGCCGGCGGCGGCCGGGCACCCAGGTTGAGCCACCGACGCCCCCCCCGCTTGCGCGCGGCGTCAGATCTGGCGCGGCGGCGGCGCTCCGCCTCATCCCCCGAGTCGGCCATGGTGGTTCTAGGCTCGCCGGCAGCGAGAAATCGAGCGGCGCGGTGGGGAATTGGAGGGGAACGCGGCGGCGGGAGGATAGAGTTTCGACCCGCATTTGCCCCGCAAACCCGCTTTTATAGTGGCTCGGGGGTTGTGTTTGCGGGCTGCGGCAAAAAAATTTACGGGCCGGACACCGATGCGGGCTCTGGTCTGGCCAGAAAAATGGGCCGAGCCCGTATAATCGCCGGAATTATGCGGGTTTGCGCCGGATGCGGGTCTGCTAGAGTTGCTCTTATCCATTCCCTTTCGATGCAAGCGAGGTGGTCGGGCGGGAGCCTGGCTCTGTAGCGACGCGGCTCGGTGAACAGGAGAAGACGACCGCGCGGGGACTAGACCGCTGAGCCGGTTCGGTGGCAAGGCCCAGGGGGCAGGGCGAATCCCCTTTTACATCGTCGTTTTGGTTTTTCAATGTATTCTAATCTGTTTCTCCTTTTTAACACCGTTTTCTATTTATTCTTATCAAGTAAATGATCTCTACTCCTAATGTCTCAGTTGGTAGTCTCCGTTCCGGATTTATTTTCGTCCCACCTCCCGAGTGAGGGAGAGGGGGAGAGAGAGTGAGGAAGAGGGAGGGAGAGGGTGTGTGTGTGTGTGAGAATTTGATGGTAAAAAAGGTCATTAATGTCACTTAATATGTATGAGAATATTAAATGTAATATTAACATAATTGATATTGAACTTTTAAAGTTAATGTGGCCCCGTTGTAACGCACGGGCGTTCTTCTAGTTAGGAGTAGAGATACGAGTACTAGAATAAGAAGAAGAGATAAGTCCTACACATAAGGGGTGCAACTAGAATGATCAATATCAACCATATATATGCCTTCAGGTGGTCTCTTCCAACACACCCTCGAATTAGCTATTGTTTTCTTCATCCTCCTCGCGTAATTCAAGCGCACTAATAGACATTACAGCTTGCATGATAGGTTGCACCTTTTCATCATGTGTTAATTGTCGTCTTTCCCACCATATGAACTAGGCCATATTGAGAACTAGCTCGCGAATACTGATCTCTGGGGACAAGGGCACTGCATGGACGATTTTAGCAACTCCTCCAGCACGATCCGTACTTAAAGCCTTCTCCAGTTCATCTTTCAGCCCCAACTCTTTCCAAATTTTCTTCGCTCATTGACATGTAAAAATCATATGATTTGAATCCTCAAACCCCAATAGGCACAATGGACACTATCCGGAATCACCAACATGCCTTTTAGCCAGAATTCCGGCACATGGTATTGAATCCTTCATCACTCGCCAATTGAAAATTTGAACTTTTGGTGATACCTTTGCTTTCCTGATTACATCCCAAACCTCATGGTTTGTCAATCCACCGGCAACCTCCAGGTGAATAATGTTATTTCTGAACTTATGAGACCACTCTCCATAGTACACTGATTTAACAGAAAAATTCTCGTTCTTGAGTTATGCCATGCCACAAAATCTTCCTGATTATCCGCTAGGGGGATTGACAATATTTCTTGAGTTTCAATTGGCCAAAATATATACCTCACTAGCTCCTCATCCCACTCACTCAAAATTGGGTTTATTAAATCATTAACTTTGTGCACGAAATTAACACCTTTTTGGAGTAACAACATGATGATCATGATGATTCTGTATCCAACTATCACACCAAATATCAATTTGAGTTCCATCACCTATTCACCATATATACCCCCTCTTGAAAGCTTATAACCCTGACATGATACTTTGCTAGATAAATGATGCGCCACTCTTCATTTTTTGCTTTTAATAAATTGTTATTTGGATTTGCTCTAAGAACAGTAGCACAAGGGGAATCTGGGTACTCCATTAGCATCCAACACTATTTAGCCAACATAGCCAAGTTAAAGCGAAGGTCCCTAAAGCCCATTCCACCACTCAGTTTTGGCAAGCAAAGTTTCCACCATGTCATCTAGTGCATCCTCTCTTATCTTGTTCATCACCCCCACCAATACCCCACAATAGCATCCGAGATTCCTTTGAGTTTTTTTTAGGAATTTTGAATACCATCATTGCGAAGATTGGCATAGCATGAGCAATTGATTTATAAGCGTCCCCTTCCCCCCATAAGACAATAACTTCTCCTTCAATCCCTGAATAATGATACATACCCTGTCAAACACTCAGCTTTATCAGCTCCCACCATGGTTGGAAGACTAAGAAAATTTTTCATTAAGCAATTTTGTCATTATATTCAGGATTTGGCACACTTCCGCTTTTGCATTTACCTCAGTATTTGGACTGAGAAAATGTTGCATTTTGGATCACTCACCATCTGGCCTGAACTCAAATAGTAAGTATCTAGAATATGTTTCAGAGTGAGCGCATTTTTACGATCTGCAGTCATAAGAATAAGTGAGTTGTTAGCAAATAACAAGTGAGACACTGGAATTGCATCTCTGCAAACCTTAACCTCCTTCAAGTCTCCTCTTCTTTCTACACATAAAAGCATTCATGACAATCCCTCCCCACATGAGAGAAACAAATACGGCGTTGTCTCAAACCTCTCGTAGGTGTGATTATATCGGTTGAAATCTTATCTTATACTTTACCGAAGTTATGCAAGCCCTCGTCATAGTGACCCATCTCGGGGCAAATCCTAGTTTCAGCATCATTTGTTCCAAGAAATTCCATTCGACGCGATCATACGCCTTATGTATATAAAGCTTTAGTGCACACAAACCTTTCTTCCCTGCTTTCTTCCTTTTTATTGAACAAAGTGCATTGATTCGGTGCTCAGGCTCATCTGCACCTGGTCAGAAAGAAATTAAAAAAAATCATTTTTATTGGGTGAGGTGCGCTCCAATTTGTAGATCATTTGGACATCTGAGTAGCTCTTAGCAAAAAAAAAGACAAATCAGGTCTACATGAACAGTACACTTTTTTTATGGATCCTAAATTTGTCTTTTTTGCCGAGAGCTGCTCAGATGTCCAAATGATCTGAAAATTAAAGCGGACCTCATGCATCAAATTATCTACCATGGAATTTATTTTTAGAATTTTTTTTTAAAAATCTAGTATTTATTTTGATTTTTTTCTTCAGAGCAGGTGGGAATGAGTCTGGACTCAGAAATGGATATTCGGAACATGTCCTGCTTTCGAGGCCCACAGACCCCTCTTCTTGATCAATAAAACTTTTCCCTTGTCTAAAAAAAAAACTCTTCCGTTCCTTAAAAAAAAACCCAAGCAACTCGTGCATGAAACGGAATCTAGCTCCTGAGCGTAGGTGCACGATCCGTGTCCGTGGCGTGGTTGGTTCGCATGTACGTGTCCTAATTCCAGTGGTGTTCGGTGAGACCGTGAACATGTACAGTGCATTATATATGCAAAAAGTAAGAGAAGGTCCGAAGCGAAACGTTCATACGTACTAGCCAGTCCGGCCTTTATTGGATGGAAACTCGAGCAACGACGGGGGCTCGTGGGGCTCCGGGCTTCCTTGTGATCTGGCCAGGTGCATCGGCGACCGCCTCGACGTGCTAGCGCGCATATGCTTCCGCGCCGTGTGCCGGTCATGGAGGGCAGCGCTCCCCGCCGGCCGCGTGACCTCCATTCCGTCCCCTTTAGTCATCATCCCTGCTACAATACCATGCCGCTCCTTGTCCCTGCGATCCATCGTCGACTCATGCGGCGGCACCACCACCTCCTCCAACCCCTTAACTCTCCACGCCGTCGGCTCGGGGCTTCGCTGCGTTGGCTCCAGCGGTGGGTGGCTCGCCGTCGCTGACTCTGATTCGGTTATACGGCTGGTAAACGGCCTAACGTTACAGGTGGCGGCATGCTTGCCGCCGCTCCCGCGCAACACGGAGGTCTGGCGGCTGCAAGGGCTCGGCTTGGTCGACCCGTACTTCGCGTCCCAAGCTCCGGACGACTTCGACGACATGCTCCTCGGCCGTGAGCACACCATCCACAAGGTGGCGTTCTCGGTCAGGCCGCCGCGCGCGCGTGGGAGCAGCTACGGCCACAGCGCCGTGGCCCTCCACCGCGCACCTCGGCAGAGGCAGGGGCTGGCCTTGACATTCACCAGGGCCGGGTGGGACCGGTGGGAATGGCAGCAACCAGGCTTCTTCCCCGCCGGCGAGGATGAGCACTTCGACGTCGCCTACTGCCAACGATCCGGCGTGTACTACGTGGTGACGCCCGACTGGGTGTGGGTCCTGGACATGAGCGCTCCCGTCCCCACGCTGGAGCCCTTGGTGAGAATGAGCTGCGGCGTGTCCCTCCGCAAGGTCACCGTCGGGGAACGTAGGCACATCGTCATCCTGTCCGACGACGACGACGGTGGCGGGGCGCTCTCGCAGATGTATATGGTGATAATCCAGGAAATGCAGCAGCGGCGCGTCATTGTGCAAAGGTATACGGCCGGGGAGCCGTGGAGCGTGGTCACCGACCTGGGCGGCCGCGCCCTGCTCATCGCCAACCGCGCGCAGTCGGTGTCGGTGCTGCCTACGGCGTCGTCGCTGCCGTGGTTGAAGCGCGACTGCGTCTACTGGATGACCACCGATGAGTACGGGTACGATAGCTGGGAACCAGAACAGGGGGTGGTTCCCGTGTGGCGTTTCCACGTGCCAACAAATACCACGGACAGATTCCTACGGTCAAATCAAGAACAAGCTGGAGCCGACTACCGGATGCTGGATTGGCACAACTCCCTTTGGCTTATGCCTTCTTTGACATGATAGATTTATTTTACTTTTATTACGATTTTTTTGTAATTCGTAGTTGCATGAGAATTTCATTGTTCTTGATCCGCGTCGAGACTGTTGATCTGATGTTGAGCCTCAACACTCTTGTAACAGCAAACAAGTAATAAGATCCGGTGCTTGAAGTTGTCGTTAGGTTGTCTACCGACATAGATGTATTTTTTGTTACTTGTCATGATTTTGGTATTGCTGCGATATTTGATAATACTCCCTTCGTTTTAAATATATAGGGTTTTTTACGTCTGTGCCCCTGGTTCCTTAGCCATACTCATTCATCCCCACGCTCTTAACTTTTGCTCACTTTTCCCCATTCCCTTGCCCGAAACCCTCAGGACTGGTCACAAACGGTGGATGCCATCGGGTCAGTGCTTTGACCGTTAACTCTGACGAGTGGGTCGCGCTGACTGTGTCACCCGTTGGACCTGATGAGTGGGGTCGCGGCGGACGGTGCCGCGGTTAGCCCGTTGGGCTGTGGTTAGACTTGGGCCATGCGCGCGCCTCAACGACAGAAGCCTGCTATGCATGCACGACATGTCCAGCTAGCCTGCATGCATGCACGTAGCTAGCCTACGTGCATGCACCGCCGCCCGCCGCCACGATGCGCTGACCAACCTCTTTTTCATGCGAGCCGCCATGGACGCTGACCGGTCTCATTTTCACGCGAGCCGCCACGGACGCAGGGACGGTTGCTGCCGCTGGTTCGTATCTCCCACACGTGTCTCCTCGATGTAGAGCATTGTTTCACACTTTTCGATCCACTCGCATCTATTCAACGTGGCAATTAAACCCTGTTGGCAATTAAAGTGGCATATCGATCGACGCGACTCGTTTGAACGTAGCAAATCCGAAGCGCGACCGGTGCCACTCCCCTTCCCTTCCCCTTTCCCTATTTAAACCACCACCCCTCCACCTATTCTCCACACATCCATTTGCGCCGCCCCCTTCTCTTCTTCACCCAAACCCAGAGCACTCTCAAAGCGAGGCGAGGATGCAGTACAACGGCCCCACCTTCGAGCTCCCACCGACCGTGCCGGAGAGACGGTATCCGGCCGGCTTCGTCGTGGAGAGGACGCTCCGCGTGTGGGCGTTCTCACGCCGGAGGGGTGCAAGGGGGTTTGCCGAGTGGTTCCTCCGTGCGGGCTTCGCCCACCTCCCGGCGGGCTCGCCGGTGATGTTCCGACTGGCGGAAGTGCGTCCAAGCTCTAGGACTCCGCCGATAGGGCTCACCGTCACCTTCACCAACAGATTTGATGCGTACTACCTCCTCGGCAAGGTGTTTTGGTGTGGATGCGAATTCATCGCATTCACAACCCACAACATCTTCATAAACTTCGACTGCATCTTCCCCACCCGCGATATTATGCACAGCCTCCCCTACTACATCGACCAGAACGGCATGCAGAGGGAGCAGTGAAGAGAAGGCGCAGTGAAGATGGTGGTGAAGTCCCGGTCTCGATCGTGAGCTTGTCTTGCCCTAGGGTGTTAGGGCTTTTTATCTTTTATATATTTCTATCTTAATTATGTCGTTGATTGTACCGTGAACTTTTAATCTCTATCGTGTTATCCTATTTGATATGTCGTTGGTTATCAGTGTTTTTGCTTGCTATTTCTATCTTATTTAACGTGAGATAAATCGCTAGATGGATATGGTGCCGTACACGAGCCCTTCTGCTAAATCAATCAATGATTGAGTATTCCTCAATGAAAACTAGCAAGTTTTCGCCCATTTAGAGTAGGGTCAAGTTTTCACCCATTTAGAGTAGGGTCAAGTTTTCGCACGCGCGGATAATGGAGTAGTTGAAGTGTAAAAAAGGAAACTAAAGCTAGAAAAATGAGCCATGTTGATGTTGAAAAGAAGAAGAATAAAATCTAATTTTTTTGAATTGTTGGTGGCCCTATTCCGTATATTGTATGAACAAAAACAAGCTAATATTTGAATAGTTTGTGGACTATGCTATGGTTTAGGGTACCCTATGTTTTATGTAAGAAGTATGCTATGGTTTCTACTTTTTATGTTATGGATGTATGCTTGCCGAGATATGGGTCGATGGATATAGTGCCGTAGCCGAGCCGTAGACAAGCTCTCTAGATGGATATGGTGCCATAGCCGAGCCTAGACATGCTCTCTAGATGGATATGCTGGCTAATGGTGCCACCGGACTTTATTTTAGACGTGGTTTCAGATGGATATCATGATCGACATAATTAAGTCTGACATGTTCTTAATAAAAAAACAAAAAAATCGTGTATACAATATTTTTCTTGCAACAAAAACTTGTTTATAATACCCGCATGTCAAAAAATGAAAGTGTTGTGCCGTAGGCTATATACAGAAGGAAATTGCCATGATATGTACAAATAAATTTGACATGTGCAAGTCCAACAATAAATCGATTTACCATCATGCACTATTTTTGTCCGGCATGGCAATAAATGGATTTACCATGGTAATAATCAAGGGAAAAAATAGAGCCAGCGCGTGGGCCTTCGACACTCAACGCAATGAGACGGCCCAACCAGAGCTTAGTTTCAATTTGGGCCCTAGAACTACGGTTTTTTTTTCTGCGGTCGGTGTTGTCTGAGAAACTGAAGAAACTGAAAGTGTACAAAACTGACGGGTACTCGAAACTGACATGATTCACAAATTAAGCAACATAGAGCATAGAGCACATGATCCACAAATTAAGCAACATGGAGCATAGAGCACATGATCCACAAATTTAAGCAAATCGTAGAGCACATGATCCACAAATTTAACCAAATCCTAGAGCACATGACACCACACTAATAACTTCTCTAACGAGTGATGACCAGCAAGTAAGCAAATCCTAGAGCAACTACACAAAAATAAAAGGGATAAAATCCTAAAGCTATCAGATTCGCCTGCTTGTTCAATTGAATCATCTGCTTCAAGTTCTTGTTCATATTCTTAATTTCCCCCTTCAGATCTGCATCCCCAATTGTCAGAGCAGCACTTTCAGAGACCAAATTCATTGTTGCTGACGGCAGATTGAGCTCCCGGGTTGGGGCCCCATTGAATTGAATCCGCTTAACGTAGTCATCCAGCCATTCAAAATGTGTGCATTTCTTCATGATCTGAATCGAAAAAATGAACCCTAAATCCCATATCGAAAAAGAATTAAAAGCAAATAGAAAAATAAATCAAAGAAAAATCATGAGATCTAACCTGCCCCTCTGGATTGCTCTCGCATTTCACGAACTCGCGCCCATAGTTGCCATTCTTGACCTCCTTCGAAGTCAACTGTATCAGTGGCGCGCTGCGTGGGCAGTCAGGACATCGCTCCATGGGAAGTGGACCATACTGGGTCCACGAGGGGCGGGAGGCTGAAGTGGAGCTCGACATATCGCCCAAAGTCGCCGGAGAAGAAGAAGCAGAGGAGTGGCTACTCTCGTCGCCGGAGAAGAAGTAGCAGAGGAGGAGTGGCTCCTCTCGTCGCTGCAGAATAAGCACCAGAATAAAGGGGGTACCCGAAGAAAGGGGAGGCACTACCAACAAGTCTCGCGGATCGCCTCTCGCGGATCGCCCTACGATCCAACGATGCGGAGCCGTCCATGTGATCTAACGGCACGGAGCCTGGTCGCAGCTTGCTCTCGGAATTACTTCTAGAAGACCACATCTGAGGGCTGCCGCTTGGCGCTAGGGTATGTTCGGACGGCTGACTTTCGGAGCTAGGGTTAGGCGAAACCCCGCGGGGTTTAGAGGGGTTTTGAGCTAGTCAACGGGGTTCCAAAGGCTTTGACTGAGCATAAATAATTTAAAAAAATCGAAAAAATATGAAACATTCGCCGTTCGTCGTTTTATAGGACACACTAACGAGGAAAGATACTAAACTTGGTATACGTACATTTAGAGAGAAAAAACCTAGCTAGCACGATCGAGGTAAAATGAGCACCATTAATTAAAAAAATCAAAAAAATATAAAACCTGCGCACAATGTTGTCTTGTGTGACATGTTACCAACCAAAAATCATAAACTTTGTCTATGGACATTTTCATGAAAAAACCTTCACACATATGAGCTATCATGTACAACGTTTCATAGAGACCAAGGAGAGGAGGTAGGGTTTCCCTTCGGTTTTTGAAATTAAAAAAAAAAAAAAATCACCAAAGCTTGATTTCAAAGTGAATAAGAAGGATCTAAACTTAGTTTTCCATTTTCATATGGTAAACGTGTTTTTAATGGTTTTTCTATTAAAGTATATTTTTTTGAAAAAATGTAAAAATAGAAAGATTAATTCAATAAATAGTGATTCTTCGAATCTACACTATATAGATTGATTTGGTGTTAATAAAAAATATTTGGCTCATTTGGAGTAGGTCCAAAAAACTTGATTACAAATGGGGTTGTTTACCCTAGCTTGGGAGCTCATTTGGAGCACATTTCTCATGACTACAAGTTTTGTAGACGCAAAAGAGATCAGATTGATCACCCTAACGTTTATAATAGTTCAGCAAACTGTGCAACTCACACCACAGGGGAATGGACTGAACTGTTGGTTCAAATTCAAAGTTTTTCTAAAATTCAAATTTTGCCTCAGTAGTTCAAATTCAAAGTTTACATATAGAATTATTACACCTTACAAGTTTTCACAGTACTTCAAATTGACAACAGAATCCTTATTACAAATCTTTAAAGTTCAAAGTTTATGACTTGCATTCAAGTTCAAATTCAAATCTTTGCCTTGCTCCTTGTGTTCCGGCATGGGTTAACCGTCTTGCTTCTGGTTTCCCTGGCTGGGATATTTTGTGCTTTTGAAAGCTTTGTCTTGTTGCTTCTGATCTTCACTTCTGGTGGTGGCGGTTTTGTTGAGCTTTGACTGATCAAGCAAGTGATGACCAGTTGACGGTCATATGTGGGCTCACTAATCTTTAAAGGAACTTCAGACAAAATAACTTCCTCCTCTCTTATAGCTTCAAAACCTTCGTAAGCCATGGTTTCAAATTCCGCATCAGATGATGGTTCAACCGAAGTTTCTTCCTCTCTAGGTCTTGTCTGTCTTGTGCCTCTAATTATCATAGAGCTGGGTCAAACAAAAATAAGCTTAGCCATCGATAAAAAAGAGAACAAATGCAAAAAAATGGAAGATTGCACACATACCAAGCTGCTACTTCAGTTGCTTCATTCTCTAAACTTGTTGCATTCTCCTCTGCTGCTGCATTATCCTCTAAACTTGCTGCATTCTCCTCTGCTGCTGCATTCTCCTCTCCATTTGCTGCTGCCCATTGTTCCTCTTCTCCAAATCTGGATTGGTACAAGCCTAGCAATATGCCCTAAGATACCACATCTTTTGCACTTATGTTGTTTTTTTACACGACCCTCTTCACCAGCTCTTATCCTGTTTTTCCTTGGTCTTCCTGGTGGTCTAGTCAGTACAGGAGAATGGAGTTTGAACCCTGGGTATACTATGTTCCATTGGTCTTTTCCCAAGAGTGCAGGCACATTTTCAGCATAAGCAGCCCCAAATTTGGCAACAGAGAAATATTCAGAGCAATACTGATCAACTTCACCATCTTCACCTCCAATAACAGTCATGAGATGTAGGGCATGTATGCACGGCTTCCCGCGGATCTGCCATTGCCTATAGCTGCATTCATTGGTTGCAAGGTTCACTGGATATCTCCATTCCCTATTTTTACTGTCAGTATATGTCACCTCGGCATCGTATGTCGACGGTCGAATGCATTTCATTCTTAGTCCTCTTGCCTTGGCATGCAATGCCTTAATCAGAGATGGGAGCATAAGATGGCCAACATATTGTGTTTCTGCAATTCTTTTACGAAGAGCCATCTTTACCATGATCATCTGCCTGATCTTATCAAATGCTTGCCACAACAAAAGCCCTTTCACTAACTTGAACTTTGCATTGAAACACTCAGCGAGGTTATTGGTCACATAGTCTACTTTGTAGATTTCATTGAATTTGCTTCTTGACCACAGCTTTCCATGATGTTCATCCATGTACTCCTTCACCAAAGGATTATGAGCATACAACACTCTCAAATGGTGCTCATGCTTCCTCAAGCTGCATGTGTATGATGCTGGCCATAGATTCTCATCATAAACTTTGCCTTTGAATTTCTTTTTAAAATTCTGCGCTAGGTGTCGCATACATTCCCTATGTTCCACTCCAGGGAATACAATTTCTACTGCAGTTTCTAAACCCTTGCAAGCATCTGTGTGTATAACTAAACCTGAGGGTGTACCTATAATGTTGCGCAACTGCTGCAGAAACCAGACCCAACTCTCCTCACTCTCTACCTCCAACACACCAAATGCAACTGGGAATAGCCAGTTGTGTCCATCAACTGCAGAAGCTGCTGCTAGCTGGCCTCTCCATCTTCCATTCAAAGCAGTCGCATCGACAGCCAAATAGGGCCTACAACCATTCAGAAACCCCTGCCAGCAAGCCTTGAAACAAACAAAAGCCCTCCTGAAGCACTCCTTCTCCATTGCCTTCCCTTTTAATTTGTACTTAACTGTATGCTTGTCAATCTCTACAACACTCCCTGGACTAGCCGTCTCCACTTCAGCTTTGAAGGTGTAAAGCAACTGAAAACTCTCATTCCATGGACCATTAATCCTATCAAGAGCCCTTTCCTTAGCATAGAAAATCTTCATGTATTGTACATTAATCTTGTACTTCTCAAATAGCTTCCCATGGAGAGCTGTTGGACCAATTGTTGGTGTTTCCCTCACCCAATCCAAGATTGCATCTGCCACCCACATAGTCTTTGCAAGCTTAAGTTTTTCCTTTCCCCCTCCCCTTCCAGGTGGGCAAGTGTGCCCGTGTGGGTTGCTTTTTATCTGAAACAAAATGAAAAATGATGTCAAATACAATTAAGAAACAGTACACATGATCTGAATATAGAATGGATAAATAATCTGATAACAATATTTAGTTGTAATACCTGAATCAATTTGCTCTTTCGCATAGTGGATGCATGCAACCTCCACCTCCACCTATCATAAGGTCAATGAATTGTGAATCTTCCAGGCTCACTCCTATCAACCTCATAAGAGTTTTCAGTGAGAATGCAATATGTAGTCACTGCATTACGACAGTCCACCATCGATTCGAATACGGTTCCTGGAGTAAGGTCAGGATTCTCCCTGTTCCACTCAATTGTTGGCATGTCCTCACCATCATATTCTTGTAAAACTAAGGAGTCGATGTTCTCCTCCCTCTCTTCATCATCAGTGTCATCAAATTTGGCACGGCTGCTAGGCTCCTCTACATATTCATCTTCCACTGCCTGTTGACTGACTCTATCTACCAGTTCAGGGAATAGAATCTCATCCTCATCATCATGTCGAGGCACTTCCTCGTCAGGATCTGCATCTACTTCTACATCAGGTGCAGAAGGGAGAGGAGAAGTGGCAGAATTAGCGGGAGCCAACATGTTGTGGCTTTCAGAACCACTAGGTTTACTTGGTCTCGACCTACAAGGAGTGCGAGGACGCTCGCTATTAGCAGAGACAGATGATGTCTGAACACCCTTCGGGATACGTTGTTTGCGTGCCTGAAGCACACCGATATGGATTTTACCGAAACGACGGTCAGCATTCAAACTAAATAGCAATCCCAGATGCTCATCACAAGTTAATGGGAGAAATCTCTGCTCGGTACTGTCGAAATATCTCAGTTCAACAGCATCGGCAGGGCTCCACGGATACTCACAACAGAGTGCCTCGCGGAAATCTCTGAACGAAATGCTGGTTTCTACCACTTTAGGACATAAAAATCCAGAAATCACACACAGTTTAGTTCCACGCGGCTCGCTAGTTTCCATTCTAACCGCCAGCCGAAAAGCAAGTGCAGGATCAACCCTACTCATTGAAATAAGATAAATGGCGTAGTTAGGCCGAAAAATTTCAGATAAATTGCGCTGATTCACGCCAACGGTGGTTAAATATAGCCTAATTTACGGATCTCCTAATCAATTTGAGAGGAAAACGATGCTTACCCAGGTGGAATCCATGAATTATCAGCCTCTGATTCGACCCAATCATCTCCAGGTCGATGGGCCGGACGAGGTGCTCCCCGACATCGCTTCCTAATCCTAGATGGGGAGAGAGGGTAGATGCGGCGGAGGCGGCAAGAGTGCAACGGAGGCGGCACGACGACGGCAGAGGCGGCACAACGGTGGCAGAGGGGGCGGCGCAGAAGCGACTGGATCTGATTCAGGTTACCGTGAGTGTCAGTTTCGCGGCCCCACTGGTTACCATGTAACGGTCAAAATGTGGACTCCGCCCTACGTGGCCCCACTAGTCAGAGTTAACGGTCAAGCCATTGACCCGACGGCAACGTCCGCTGTGACCAGTTCTGACGGTTTCGGGCAAGGGAGTGGGGAAAAGTGAGCAAAAGTTAAGAGCATGGGGATGAATGAGTAGAACTAACGAACCAGGGGCACAGAAATAAAAATCCCTTAAATATAAGCCTTTTAAAGATTCCAATAAAGACTACATACGGAGCAAAATGAGTGAATCTATATTTTAAAATATGTCTATATATATTTATCCGTAGTCCATATTGAAGAGTCTTATATTTATATTTAAAAACGGAGGGGAGTAGGTAGGAAGTTTTTCTCGCAAAAAAATACTACAACTTTTTGCACTAAATATACTATGACATCTTGGTGCATCGGCTGAATCCCAGCCTGGAATCGGCCAGGTCAAGTGCCGTTGGATGGGCCAGATCGGATGGACGGTAGAAATCTAGTATGCAACTGCATCGTACAGTTAATATGACTAGTAAAACGCTCGTGCGTTGTTACGGGCTAAAATGCCTATAAATGAATAAAACAAATGATTAAGCTCGTTTCTAAAGTCGAAGCTCATTTATTCCTCTTACGCCCAAGGTGTTCAGACATCAGACATGCACCCAACAAGCTCCTCAAAAATTCAGTCGTCTGGGCAGTCCGGCACCGCAAAATTTAGACCATATGTTGAAGAGAGATGTGGTTGTTCGGACTACCCGCCATGTTATATCCAACGTGGGGGTCCAACACAAAATAAAAATCCATCTCCCGACGCACCTTTCCCTTTTCCTGTCAGACCCTCCCCTTCCCACTTGATTTTTGTCGAGAGGGGCACTGCTCGTTGGATCTATCTCCTTTATGGGGATACATATTCTAATAGTTCAACATCGAGGTCGTTGTTTACTAAATTTTCATGTTGAGTTTGTTACTACGATATGTTCTTAGTTGTGCCAAACTTACTTTTTATTCAATTCCCTACTGTTGTAAGGCCTTGAGTTATCAAAAAATGACCAGCCTAGTCGCCACTCCACCATCCAAGTCCCCAAGAGCTTAATGTTCTCATCTCTGAGCTAGTGTGGCATCGAGCTACTAAAATCAATCAAGGTGACCTCATGGTAGGCTGATCCCAACAGAAGGGAAAGATTGAAAGTACTCACATTACATAAGCTCGAAAATGCGTGAAGCCATAATAGATGGGTGCACCTTCTTGGCCCCTACCGATTGAGTTAAGTGAAGGTCACATCTTAAAGTAAATTATTATCATGAGTTCTCTTCTTTCTTTTGCTTCTTTTTTGCTCCCTTTAGTAGCAAAATATATTCAATCCTCCCTGCGTCGCCCCACTCCGGACAACTTGGGTGCCCCCAAACCCTAGTCGCCAGGCTCCTCCCTCCATCCTCCTCTCCCTCCATCGCCGAGGATGCCACCGGGCTAAGCCTGGTGGCGACGGTGGTGGCGGGGGATCCCCTCCTACTCGCGATGGGGGAGGTGGGGTGGACCTCATCCCGCGAGGAGGCGCGACCGATCTGGATCTGGGCGGCGAGGCGGCTTGCTCCGGGCGGCAGCCCTGGGCGGCGGCGTGGCCATCTGGTGGCAGGCCGGTGGTGGCGGCTTGCAGAGGATACCGTAGAGGACCGGGCAGATCTGGTCGGGTGCATACAGTGGTGACCTTCGGTCATGGCTTGGCCGGGGTGGTCGCCCCGCTGCACCGCGGCAGATGCCAGGGCGGCGGCCCCGGGCGGTGGCGGACGGTGAAGCCCAGATCGTCCTCGGCAGCATAGCATGGACGTACTCATGTCCAAGGCGGAGCCGTCCGGCGGTCTGGCGGATTCAACCCCGGATCTTGTCCGGTACAAAGACGGTGCAGAGTGTGCTTGCAATTCATCCTAACGACCCTTCTGTCATGGCGCGGTGGTGTGGCAACCCTCTCTCCATGCTCCAGTGGTGGCACCCTTCGGCAGTGGCCGGAGCGTCAGGATACACCGCGGTGGTAATGCGGCTATGGATGATCGCATGATCTGGGTGGCTAGCTCCGGGGCTTTGAAGGTGGTCTTGGAGATGCACAGGTTGTCGGTTGGATGTTCTTGGGGCCGATCCGGGTGAAAACCTGGTCTTTGGCCGGTGGCCAGAGCCGGTGATGGTGATGCCCTTGGCATCGCTTCCTTCATGATGGCATCATCGAGGTGAAGCTCGCAACTCCTCTCGCTACCTCCGGGGGAACCCTTGATCAGTCGATCAGATGTTGGCGGCGCTCTTGTGTCGTTCGCTCCTTGGGGGCGCCATTCTTGGAGGTGTGCATTGCCTCGAGGGACCAGTGGACGGTTTTAGCGGTGGAGCGGCGTCCCATGTCACACACCGACGGTGTGGAGTCTCGGTAGCATGGCGCAGCAGGGTCTTGGCAACGGATGTATGATGATGGACGCGTGTAGGGAGGTGGCGTTGTCTGGCGCCATGGTGGCATCAACGACAGACCTGCCAAGGTCGATGCGCGAGTACCTGCTCTGAAGATGGATCGGTGGAAGATGGCGGAGGCGACCTCTCAGAGTGCACCGGATCAGTGTGTGCCCCAGACCTGCCGAGAGGATTGGCTGGGCCCTCCGGCTTTAGATGTTAGGTTTTGGTGCGAGGTCTGTTTGGTATTTGGCTAGAACTTTCGGCACCACTTCATCAAGTGGTTAGGAGTTGTGACTGATGTTGCCATGATGGTGGCTTCAGATTTACTGATGTATTACTTTGTAAGGTCTGGCCGGGGGTCGTCCTTCTTTTCTAAAAAAATATATTTTTTCTTAAATTTTGCGTGACACTCTATATACTGAAAGGTTTTGGATGAATAAAAATAATATACTAACATGCTACATGAAAAATATACTAATGAAACCCACCTATGTACATAGCTGCATGTATAGCCATACATCTCGTACATTGCACCCATGTATAAAATAATAAATTTCTCATCTCAAAGAAAAATAAACCTCTTCTAAAGATAAACAGAGCGGATTTTCAATTACATCAAAAGGGGATGAGGTTTTGACCATGATTCAATTGCTCAAGTGCTTAGTGATATTGCTCCAAAACCCTGAAATACTTCAACACCTTCATCATATCCAAAACCCTAGAAGTCCATCTCGGTCCCACCGAAACAATCCTATACGGACCCACCGAGAGATCCCATACAATGCCACAGCCAAAACCCTAGCAATTTGGTTTGACCGAAAGGGTTCTCGGTCCCATCAAGATGGCCTGTGTTGGAAATATGCCCTAGAGGCAATAATAAATTGGTTATTATTATATTTCCTTGTTCATGATAATCGTTTATTATCCATGCTAAAATTGTATTGATAGAAAACTCAGATACATGTGTGGATACATAGTCAACACCATGTCCCTAGTAAGCCTCTAGTTGACTAGCTCGTTGATCAATAGATGGTTACGGTTTCCTGACCATGGACATTGGATGTCGTTGATAAGAGGATCACATCATTAGGATAATGATGTGATGGACAAGACCCAATCCTAAGCCTAGCACAGATCGTGTAGTTCGTTTGCTAAGAGCTTTTCTAATGTCAAGTATCATTTCCTTAGACTATGAGATTGTGCAACTCCCGGATACCGTAGGAATGCTTTGGGTGTACCAAACGTCACAACGTAACTGGGTGGCTATAAAGGTGCACTACAGGTATCTCTGAAAGTGTCTGTTGGGTTGGCATGAATCGAGACTGGGATTTGTCACTCCGTGTAAACGGAGAGGTATCTCTGGGCCCACTCGGTAGGACATCATCATAATGTGCACAATGTGACCAAGGAGTTGATCACGGGATGATGTGTTACGGAACGAGTAAAGAGACTTGCCGATAACGAGATTGAACAAGGTATCGGGATACCGACGATCGAATCTCGGGCAAGTAACATACCGATTGACAAAGGGAATTGTATACGGGATTGATTAAATCCTCGACATCGTGGTTCATCCGATGAGAACATCGTGGAACATGTGGGAGCCAACATGGGTATCTAGATCCCGCTGTTGGTTATTGACCGGAGAGTCGTCTCGGTCATGTCTGCATGTCTCCCGAACCCGTAGGGTCTACACACTTAAGGTTCGGTGACGCTAGGGTTGTAGAGATATTAGTATGCGGTAACCCGAAAGTTGTTCGGAGTCCCGGATGTGATCCCGGACGTCACGAGGAGTTCCAGAATGGTCCGGAGGTAAAGATTTATATATGGGAAGTCTTATTTTGGTCGCCGGAAAAGTTTCGCGCATTATCGGTATTGTACCGGGAGTGCCGAAAGGGGTCCGGGGGTCCACCAAAGGGGTCCACCAGCCCTGGGGGGCCACATGGGCTGTAGGGGTGTGCGCCTTGGCCTATATGGGCCAAGGGCACCAGCCCCAAGAGGCCCATGTGCCAAGAGATAAGGGAAAGGAAGAGTCCTAATGGGGGAAGGCACCTCCGAGGTGCCTTGGGGGGGATGGACTCCTCCCTGGCCGCACCCTTCCTTGGAGGAAGGGCCAAGGCTGCGCCCCCCTCTCCCTTGGCCCTATATATAGTGGGGGGAGGGAGGGCAGCAATAGCCAAGCCCTGGCGCGTCCCTCTCCCTCCCGTGACACATCTCCCTCCTCCCGCAGCGCTTGGCGAAGCCCTGTTGGAATCCCGCTACTTCCACCACCACGCCGTCGTGCTGCTGGATCTCCATCAACCTCTCCTCCCCCCTTGCTGGATCAAGAAGGAGGATACGTCGCTGCTCCGTACGTGTGTTGAACGCGGAGGTGCCGTCCGTTCGGCGCTAGGATCATCGGTGATTTGGATCACGACGAGTACGACTCCATCAACCCCGTTCTCTTGAACGCTTCCGCTCGCGATCTACAAGGGTATGTAGATGCACTCCCCTTACCCTCGTTGCTAGATTACTCCATAGATTGATCTTGGTGATGCGTAGAAATTTTGAATTTCCGCTACGTTACCCAACAGTGGCATCATGAGCCAGGTCTATGCATAGATTCTATGCACGAGTAGAACACAAAGTAGTTGTGGGCGATGATTTGTTCAATTTGCTTGCCGTTACTAGTCTTATCTTGATTCGGCGGCATTGTGGGATGAAGCAGCCCGGACCGACCTTACACGTACTCTTACGTGAGACAGGTTCCACCGACTGACATGCACTTGACGCATAAGGTGGCTAGCGGGTGTCTGTCTCTCCCACTTTAGTCGGATCGGATTCGATGAAAAGGGTCCTTATGAAGGGTAAATAGAAATTGGCATATCACGTTGTGGTTTTGCGTAGGTAAGAAACGTTCTTGCTAGAAACCCATAGCAGCCACGTAAAACATGCAACAACAATTAGAGGACGTCTAACCTGTTTTTGCAGGGTTTGCTATGTGATGTGATATGGCCAAAAGGATGTGATGAATGATATATGTGATGTATGAGATTGATCATGTTCTTGTAATAGGAATCACGACTTGCATGTCGATGAGTATGACAACCGGCAGGAGCCATAGGAGTTGTCTTAATTTATTGTATGACCTGCGTGTCAATGAAAAACGCCATGTAATTACTTTACTTTATTGCTAACCGTTAGCCATAGTAGTAGAAGTAATAGTTGGCGAGACAACTTCATGAAGACACGATGATGGAGATCATGGTGTCATGCCGGTGACGAAGGTGATCATGCCACGCCTCGAAGATGGAGATCAAAAGGCGCAAGATGATATTGGCCATATCATGTCACTTTATGATTTGCATGTGATTTTTGTCATGTTTACATCTTATTTGCTTAGAACGACGGTAGCATAAATAAGATGATCCCTCACTAAAATTTCAAGAGACGTGTTCCCCCTAACTGTGCACCATTGCGAAGGTTCGTTGTTTCGAAGCACCTTGTGATGATCGGGTGTGATAGATTCTAAAGTTCGCATACAACGGGTGTTGACGAGCCTAGCATGTACAGACATGGCCTCGGAACACATGCGAAACACTTAGGTTGACTTGACGAGCCTAGCATGTACAGACATGGCCTCGGAACACAAGAGATCGAAAGGTCGAACATGAGTCGTATAGTAGATGCGATCAACATGGAGATGTTCACTGATGATGACTAGTCCGTCTCACGTGATGATCGGACACGGCCTAGTTTGACTCGGATCATGTATCACTTAGATGACTAGAGGGATGTCTATCTGAGTGGGAGTTCATCAGGTGAACTTAATTATCATGAACATAGTCAAAAGGTGTTTGCAAATTATGTCATAGCTTACGCTTTAGTTCTACTGTTTAAGATATGTTCCTAGAGAAAATTTAGTTGAAAGTTGATAGTAGCAATTATGCGGACTGGGTCCGTGAACTGAGGATTGTCCTCATTGCTGCACAGAAGGCTTATGTCCTTAATGCACCGCTCGGTGTGCTGAACCTCAGCGTCGTCTGTAGATGTTACGAAACATCTGACATACACGTTTTGATGACTACGTGATAGTTCAGTGCGTAATGCTAACGGTTTAGAATTGTGGCACCAAAGACATTTTTGAAACGTCGCAGAACATATGAGATGTTCCGAAGACTAAAATTGGGATTTCAGACTAGTGCCCACGTCAAGAGGTATGAGACCTCTGACAAGTTTCTTAAGCCTGCAGACTAAGGGAGAAAAGCTCAATCGTTGAGCATGTGCTCAGATTGTCTGAGTACTACAATCACTTGAATCGAGTGGGAGTTAATCTTCCAGATGAGAAAGTGATGGTTCTCCATAGTCACTGCCACCAAGCTATTAGAGCTTCGTGATGAACTATAACATATCAGGGATAGACATGATGATCCTTGAGCAACTCGCGATGTTTGACACCGCGAAAGTAGAAATCAAGAAGGAGCATCAATTGTTGATGGTTAGTAAAACCACTAGTTTCTAGAAGGGCAAGGGCAAAAGGGATACTTCATGAAACAGCAAATCATTTGCTGCTCTAGTATAGAATCCCAAGGTTGAACCCAAACCCGAGACTAAGTGCTTCTGTAATGAGGGGAACGGTCACTGAAGCAGAACTACCCTAGATACTTGGTAGATGAGAAGGCAGGCAAGGTCGACAGAAGTATATTGGATATACATTATATGAATGTGTACTTTACTAGTACTCCTAGCAGCACCAGGGTATTAGATACCGTTTTGGTTGCTAAGTGTTAGTAACTCGAAATAAAAGCTGCGGAATAAACGGAGACTAGCTAAAGGTGAGATGACGATATGTGTTGGAAGTGTTTCCAAGGTTGATGTGATCAAGCATCGCATGCTCCCTCTACCATCGAGATTGGTGTTGAACCTAAATAATTGTTATTTGGTGTTTGCGTTGAGCATAAACATGATTGGATTATGTTTATCGCAATACGGTTACTCATTTAAGGAGAATAATGGTTACTCTGTTTATTTGAATAATACCTTCAATGGTCTTGCACCTAAAATGAATCTCGATCGTAGTGATACACATGTTCATGCCAAAAGATATAAGATAGTAATGATAGTACCACATACTTGTGGCACTGCTATTTGAGTCATATTGGGATAAAACGCATGAAGAAGCTCCACGTTGATGGATCTTTGGACTCACTCGTTTTTGAAAAGATTGAGACATCCGAACCATGTCTATTGGTATATATGCATGAAGGAACTCCATGTAGATGGATCGTTTGGACTCACTTGATTTTGAATCACTTGAGACATGCAAATCATACCACATGGGCAAGATGATTGAAAGGCCTCGTTTTCAGTAAGATGGAACAAGAGAGCAACTTGTTGGAAGTAATACATTTGATGTGTTCAGTCCAATGAGTGCTGAGGCACGCAGTGGATATCATTATGTTCTTACTTCACAGATGATTTGATTAGATGCTGAGAAAATATTTACTTGATAAAACACAAGTCTGAATTATTGAAAGGTTCAAGTAATTTCAGAGTGAAGTTGAAGATCGTCGTGACAAGAGGATAAAAATGTCTGTGATATGATCATAGAGATGAATATCTGAGTTACGAGATTGGCACACAATTAAGAAATTGTGGAAATTGTTTCACGACTAATACCGCCTGGAACACTATAATGTGATGGTGTGTCCGAACATCATAACTGCACCCTATTGGATATGGTGCATACCATGATGTCTCTTATCGAATTACCACTATCGTTTATGGGTTAGGCATTAGAGACAACTGCATTCACTTTAAAAAGGGGGCACCACGCAATTCCGTTGAGACGACACCGTTTAGAGAAACCTAAGTTGTCGTTTCTTAAAAGTTTGGGGCTGCGATGCTTATGTGAAAAAATTTCAGGCTAATAAGCTCGAACCCAAAGCGGATAAATGCATCTTCATAGAATACCCAAAATAGTTGGGTATACCTCCTATTTCAGATCTGGAAGCAAAAGTAATTGCTTCTAGAAATGAGTCCTTTCTCGAGGAAAAGTTTCTCTCGAAAGAATTGAGTGGGAGGATGGTGGAGACTTGATAAGGTTATTGAACCGTCACTTCAACTAGTGTGTAGCAGGGCACAGGAAGTTGTTCCTGTGGCACCTACACCAATTGAAGTGGAAGCTTATGATAGTGATCATGAAACTTCGGATCAAGTCACTACCAAACCTCGTAGGTCGATAAGGATGCGTACTACTTCGAGTGGTACGTAATCCTGTCTTGGAAGTCATGTTGCTAGACAACAATGAACCTACGAGCTATGGAGAAGTGATGGTGGGCCCGGATTCCGACGAATGGCTCGAGGCCATGAAATCCGAGAGAGGATCCATGTATAAAAGCAAAGTATAGACTTTGGAAGAAATACTTGATAGTCGTAAGGCTGTTGGGTGCAGATGGATTTTAAAAGGAAGACAGACAATGATGGTAAGTGTCACCATTAAGAAAGCTCGACTTGTCGTTAAGATGTTTTCCGACAAGTTCAAGGAGTTGACTACGATGAGATTTTCTCACTCGTAGCGATGCTAAGAGTCTGTTGGAATTGTGTTAGCAGTTACTGCATTATTTATGAAATCTTGCAGATAGGATATCAAAACAAGTTTCCTTACCAGTTTTCGTAAGGAAAGGTTGTATGTGATACAACCAAAAGGTTTTTGTCAATCCTGAAAGATGCTAACAAGTATGGAAAGCTCCAGCAATCCTTCTAAGGACTGGAGTAAGCATCTCGGAGCTGGAATGTATGCTTTGATGAGATGATCAAAGATTTTGGGTTTATACAAAGTTTGTTAGAAACTTGTATTTACAATAAAGTGAGTGGGAGCGCTACAACATTTCTGATAAGTATATGTGAATGACATATTGTTGATCCGAAATGATGTAAAATTTCTGGAAAGCATAAAGGGTTGTTTGAAAGGAGTTTTTCAAAGGAAGACCTGGAGAAAGCTGCTTACATATTGGGCATCAAGATCTATAGAGATAGATCAAGACGCCTGATGATAATTTCAAAGAACGCACACCTTGACATGATTTTGAAAGAGTTCAAAATAGATCAGCAAAGAAGGAGTTCTTGGCTGTGTTACAAGGTGTGAGTATTGAGTAAGACTCAAGACCTGACCACAGCAGAAGAGAGAGAAAGGACGAAGGTCGTCCCCTATGCTTTAGACGTAGGCTCTACAGTATGCTATGCTGTGTACCGCACATGAAGTGTGCCTTGCCATGAGTTGGTCAAGGGGTACAATAGTGATCCGGGAATGGATCACATGACAGCGGTCGAACTTATCCTTAGTATCTAGTGGACTAAGGAATTTTATCGATTATGGAGGTGAAAAGGGGTTCGTCGTAAAGGGTTACGTCGATGCGAACTTTGACACTAATCCGTATGACTCTGAGTAGTAAACCGGACTCATATAGTAGAGCAGTTATTTGAAATGGCTCCAAGTAGCGCGTGGTAGCATCCACAAGATGACATAGATATTCGTAAAGCACACACGGATCTGAAAGGTTCAGACCCGTTGACTAATAACCTCTCTCACAAGCATAACATGATCAAACCAGAACTCATTGAGTGTTAATCCCATAGTGATGTGAACTAGATTGTTGACTCTAGTAAACTCTTTGGATGTTGGTCACATGGTGATGTGACCTGTTAGTGTTAATCACATGGTGATGTGAACTAGATTATTGACTCTAGTGCAAGTGGGAGACTGTTGGAAATATGCCCTAGAGGCAATAATAAATTGGTTATTATTATATTTCCTTGTTCATGATAATCGTTTATTATCCATGCTAAAATTGTATTGATAGGAAACTCAGATACATGTGTGGATACATAGACAACACCATGTCCCTAGTAAGCCTCTAGTTGACTAGCTCGTTGATCAATAGATGGTTACGGTTTCCTGACCATGGACATTGGATGTCGTTGATAACAGGATCACATCATTAGGAGAATGATGTGATGGATAAGACCCAATCCTAAGCCTAGCACAAGATCGTGTAGTTCGTTTGCTAAGAGCTTTTCTAATGTCAAGTATCATTTCCTTAGACTATGAGATTGTGCAACTCCCGGATACCGTAGGAATGCTTTGGGTGTACCAAACGTCACAACGTAACTGGGTGGCTATAAAGGTGCACTACAGGTATCTCTGAAAGTGTCTGTTGGGTTGGCACGAATCGAGACTGGGATTTGTCACTCCATGTAAACGGAGAGGTATCTCTGGGCCCACTCGGTAGGACATCATCATAATGTGCACAATGTGACCAAGGAGTTGATCACGGGATGATGTGTTACGGAACGAGTAAAGAGACTTGCCGGTAACGAGATTGAACAAGGTATCGGGATACCGACGATCGAATCTCGGGCAAGTAACATACCGATTGACAAAGGGAATTGTATACGGGATTGATTGAATCCTCGACATCGTGGTTCATCCGATGAGAACATCGTGGAACATGTGGGAGCCAACATGGGTATCCAGATCCCGCTGTTGGTTATTGACCGGACAGTCGCCCCGGTCATGTCTGCATGTCTCCCGAACCCGTAGGGTCTACACACTTAAGGTTCGGTGACGCTAGGGTTGTAGAGATATTAGTATGCGGTAACCCGAAAGTTGTTCGGAGTCCCGGATGTGATCCCGGACATCACGAGGAGTTCTAGAATGGTCCGGAGGTAAAGATTTATATATGGGAAGTCTTATTTTGGTCGCCGGAAAAGTTTCGCGCATTATCGGTATTGTACCGGGAGTGCCGAAAGGGGTCCGGGGGGTCCACCAAAGGGGTCCACCAGCCCCGGGGGGCCACATGGGCTGTAGGGGTGTGCGCCTTGGCCTATATGGGCCAAGGGCACCAGCCCCAAGAGGCCCATGCGCCAAGAGATAAGGGAAAGGAAGAGTCCTAAAGGGGGAAGGCACCTCCGAGGTGCCTTGGGGGGGATGGACTCCTCCCTGGCCGCACCCTTCCTTGGAGGAAGGGCCAAGGCTGCGCCCCCCCTCTCCCTTGGCCCTATATATAGTGGGGGGAGGGAGGGCAGCAATAGCCAAGCCCTGGCGCGTCCCTCTCCCTCCCGTGACACATCTCCCTCCTCCCGCAGCGCTTGGCGAAGCCCTGTTGGAATCCCGCTACTTCCACCACCACGCCGTCGTGCTGCTGGATCTCCATCAACCTCTCCTCCCCCTTGCTTCAAGGAGGAGACGTCGCTGCTCCGTACGTGTGTTGAACGCGGAGGTGCCGTCCGTTCGGCGCTAGGATCATCGGTGATTTGGATCACGACGAGTACGACTCCATCAACCCCGTTCTCTTGAACGCTTCCGCTCGCGATCTACAAGGGTATGTAGATGCAATCCCCTTCCCCTCGTTGCTAGATTACTCCATAGATTGATCTTGGTGATGCGTAGAAAATTTTGAATTTCCGCTACGTTACCCAACAGCCTGACCAAATTTCTGTGATGAAGTTGTTTCATTTCGAAATCACCAAGATGAACCGATCGGAATTACCAAAATGATGTCTTGCCCTAGCCATTGCACTTCGGTTCCACGGAGTTGGTATAATCGGTCTCACCGAAAAGCCTAACGTCAAGTCCTTTGGACTAGTCGGTCTCACCGAGATTCTCATATCGGTGTCACCGAGTTGGGTCAAAGACTTGTAATGATTGGATTTTTGGTGCTGCCTATTTATACCCCTCCACCACCACTTACTCTCTAAGAGAGCCATCAGAACGAAACACAACTTCCACCATTCATTTTCTGAGAAGAGAACCACCTACTCATGTCTTGAGATCAAGAGATTCTAATCCAGCCATTTGAACCTTGATTTCCGGACTTCCCAAGTTGCTTTCCATTCAATCCTCTCTCCTACCAAAGCGGAATTTGTGAGAGAGTGTTTGAGTGTTGGGGAGACTATCATTTGAAGCACAAGAGCAAGGAGTTCATAATCAACAACACTGTTTATTACCTTTTGGAGAGTGGTTTCTCCTAGATTGGTTAGGTGTCACTTGGGAGCCTCCAAGATCATGTGGAGTTGATGACACGTCTCCAACGTAGCTATCATTTTTATTGTTCCATACTGTTATTATCATTCTTGGATGTTTTACAATAATTTTATAGCAACTTTATATCATATTTTGGGACTAACCTATTGACATAGTGCCTAGTGCCAGTTGTAGTTTTTTGCTTTTTTTTACTTCGCAGAATATCCCTATCAAACGGAGTCCAAACGTAACAAAACTTTTTGGAGATTTTTTTGGACCAGAAGACAACTTGGGGGCCAAGGAAGGACCGGAGGGGAGGCCTGTGGGGCCCACAAGACACCTGGGCCGCCAGGAGGCTCAAGCGCGCCCAGAGGGGTTGTGGGGCCCACAAGGGTCTCCTGCTGCCTATTCGCCCTATAAATTCCCAAATATTCCAGAACCCTAGGGGAGTTGACGAAACACAATTCCAGCTGCCGCAAGTTCCAGAACCACAAGATCCTATGTAACACCATCACAGAGGGGTTCATCATCCTCATTGGTGCCTCTCCGATGATGTGTGAGTAGTCCACCATAGAACTATGGGTCCGTAGGCAGCAGCTAGATGGCTTCTTCTCTCTTTTTGATCCTCAATACAATGGTCTCTTGGAGATCTATTTGATGTAAACCTTTTTGCGGTGTGTTTGTTGGGATCCGATGAACTTTGAGTTTATGATCAGATCTATATCCATAAATATTATCTGAGTCTTCTTTGATATCTTGTATGCATGATTATTCATAGCCTCATATTTCTTCTTCGAATGTTTGGTTTAGTTAGGCCAACTAGATCGATTTTTCTTGCCATGGGAAGAGGTGCTTTGTGATGGGTTCGACTTGCGGTGTCCTCTCCCAGTGACAGAAGTGGCAGTGAGGCACACATGTATCATTGCTATTAGGGATAACAAGATGGGGTATATTCCTACATGAATAAATATTGTCTACATCATGTCATCGTTCTTATTGCATTACTCTGTTTCTCCATGAACTTAATACACTAGATGCATGCAGGATAGCGGTAGATGTGTGGAGTAATAGTAGTATATGCAGGCAGGAGTCGGTCTACTAATCTTGGACGTGATGCCTATATATTGATCATTGCCTTGGATATCGTCATAATTATTCGATCTTGTATCAATTGCCCAACAGTAATATGTTTACCCACCGTATGCTATTTTCTCGAGAGAAGCCACTAGTGAAATCTTCGGGCCCCGGGTCTATCTTTTATCATATTGCTTTGAGATGTATTTTTATTCGCGTTTTTTCAGATTTATTATTCCAAAAACACAAAAATACCTTGCTGCACTTTTTCTTTATTTATTTTATTTCGTGTTTCATTCAGATCTATTTACCCAAAAACATATAAACCAATCTATCTTTTTACTAAGGAGGGATTGGCAACCCCTCTTACGCGTTGGGTTGCGAGGATTTGTTCTTTGTGTGCAGGTACCGTTTATATAGTGTTGCTTGGTTCTCCTACTAGATTGATACCTTGGTTTCATAACTGAGGGAAATACCTACCGTAGCTGTACTGCATTATCCCTTCCTCTTTGGGGAAATACTAATGCAGTTTCAAGCTGCATCAGTTGAACCAAGGAGTTTGTAAGGGCAAGGAGATCGCCTACTTCGTGAAGATCTACCCAAGTGAGTCTAATCCTTTGTGGGCGTAAGCCATGGTGGAATAGACAAGGTTGCTTCTTCGTGGACCCTTTGTGGGTGGATCCCTTCATGGACTCGCGCAACCGTTACACTCTATGGGTTGAAGTCTCCATCAGCGTGGACGTACGATAGCACCACCTATCGGAACCACGCCAAAAATCACCATGTCTTCATTGCGTTTGAAATCTCCAATCCCTCCTTTACGTTAATATGCAAAGTCTTTACTTTCTGCTGCACAACTCTTAGACTTGCATGTGTAGGGTGTATTTGACTTAGTAGAATTGCTAAAACTTGCCCCCAACTAAAATTGGGAAAAGGATAAGTTTTATTTGGTTAATTAGTCTAATCACCCCCCTCTAGACATACTTTTGATCCTATGCTACTTCTTGAGCTTGCTTTGGTTTTTCCCTTGAAGAGGAAAGGGTGATGCAGCAAAGCAGAGATAAGTATTTCCCTCAGTTAAGAACCAAGGTATCAATCCAGTAGGAGATACAAGCAAGTCTCCAATCTATGCACCTACACAAACAATCAAACACTTGCACCCAACGCGATAAAGGGACTGTCAATCCCTTCATGGTCACTTGCAAAGGTGAGATCTGATAAAGATAGATATAAAAGATTACTAGAACGTAAAATAAAGTAAAAGTAAATAAATTGCAGCAAGATATTTTTGGGTTTTTTGGTTTATAGATCTGAAAATATATGATGGAAAATAGACCCGGGGGCCATAGGTTTCACCAGCGGCTTCTCTCTTGAAGGCAAATAATACGTGGGTGAACAAATTACTGTCGAGCAATTGATAGAAAAGCGCAAAATTATGGCGATATCCAAGGCAATGATTATGAATACGGGCATCACGTCTGTGTCGATTAGACCGACTCCAGCCTGCATCTACTACTATTACTCCACACATCGACCGCTACCCAGCATGCATCTAGAGTATTAAGTTGATAAGAACGGAGTAACGCCTTAAGCAAGATGACATGATGTAGAGGGATAAACTCAAGCAATATGATGAAAACCCCATATTTTTACCCTTGATGGCAACAATACAAATACGTGCCTCGCTACCCCTACTTTGTCACTCGGTGAGGACACCGCAAGATTGAATCAAAAACTAAGCACCTCTCCCATTGCAAGAAAAACCAATCTAGTTGGCCAAACCGAACCGATAATTCAAAGAGAACAACAAAGATATCAAATCATGCATATAAGAATTCAGAGAAGATTCAAATAATATTCATAGATAAACTGGTCATAAATCCACAATTCATCGGATCTCGACAAACACACTGCAAAAGAATATTACATTGGATAGATCTCCAAGAACATCGAGGAGAACATGGTATTGTGGATCAAAGAGAGAGAAGAAGCCATCTAGCTACTTGCTAGGGACCCATAGGTCTGTGGTAAACTACTCACGCTTCATCGGAAGGGCAATAGGGTTGATGTAGAAGCCCTCCGTGATCGAATCCCCCTCCAGCAGGGTGCTGGAAAAGGTGCCTAGATGGGATCTCAAGGGTACAGAAGGTTACGGTGGCAAAAAAGTATTTTGGTGGACGCTTCTGATCGTTTGGGAATATTTCTGAATTTACAGGCCAAGAATTAGGGTTGGAGGAGTCCCGTGGGGCCCACAAGCCAGGGGCACCCCCCTAGGGCACGCCCTGAGGGCTTGTGGAGCCCTCGGGACCCTTATGCCTTCCTTTCCAAGGCCTATGTGTGTCTTCCGGTCCAACAAATATCATCGCGAAAGTTTTATTCCGTTTCGGCTCCGTTTGATATTCCTTTTCTGTAAAACTCAAAAACAAGGACAAAATAGAAACTGGCTCTGGGTTCATAAGTTGGTTCCAAAAATAATATAAAATAGCATATTAATGCATATAAAAAATCAAAAATAGATAATATTGAAGGAAATATGCCCTAGAGGCAATAATAAAGTTATTATTTATTTCCTTATTTCATGATAAATGTTTATTATTCATGCTAGAGCCGGAAACTTAGTACATGTGTGAATACATAGACAAACAGAGTGTCCCTAGTATGCCTCTACTTGACTAGCTCGTTAATCAAAGATGGTTAAGTTTCCTAGCCATAGACATGTGTTGTCATTTGATGAACGGGATCACATCATTAGAGAATGATGTGATGGAAAAGACCCATTCGTTACTTAGCATTATGATCATTTCAGTTTCATTGCTACTGCTTTCTTCATGACTTATACATGTTCCTCAGACTATGAGATTATGCAACTCCCGAATACCGGAGGAACACCTTATGTGCTATCAAACATCACAACGTAATTGGGTGATTATAAAGATGCTCTACAGGTGTCTCCGAAGGTGTTTGTTGGGTTGGCATAGATCGAGATTAGGATTTGTCACTCCGTATATCAGAGAGGTATCTCTGGGCCCTCTCGGTAATGCACATCACTATAAGCCTTGCAAGCAATGTGACTAAGGAGTTAGTTGCGGGATGATGCATTATGGAACGAGTAAAGAGACTTGCCGGTAACGAGATTGAACTAGGTATGATGATACCGACGATCGAATCTCGAGCAAGTAACATACTGATGACAAAGGGAACAACGTATGTTGTTATGCGGTTTGACCGATAAAGATCTTCGTAGAATATGTGGGAGCCAATATGAGCATCCAGGTTCCTCTATTGGTTATTGACCGGAGATGAGTCTCGGTTATGTCTACATAGTTCTCGAACCCGTAGGGTCCGCATGCTTAACGTTCGATGACGATCGGTATTATGAGTTTATGTGTTTTGATGTACCGAAGGTAGTTCGGAGTCCCGGATGTGATCACGGACATGACGAGGAGTCTCGAAATGGTTGAGACATAAAGATCGATATATTGGAAGGCTATGTTTGGACACCGGAATGGTTCCGGATGAGTTCGGGCATTTTCCGGAGTACCGGGAGGTTACCGGAACCCCCCGGAGGGTCAATGGGCCTTCATGGGCCTTAGTGGAAATTGAGGGCAGCAAGGAAGTGTGGGGTGCGCCCCCTAGGCCCAAACCGAATTGGTTTAGGGCTTTGGGGGCCGGCCCCCTCTTTCCTTCTCCCCTCCTCCTCTTTCCTTCCCGTCCTAGTTGGACTAGGAAAGGGGGAGCCTACTCCTAGTAGGAGTAGGATTCCCCCCTTGGGGCGCACCCTATGAGGCCGCCGACCCCCTCCCCTTGCTCCTTTATATACGTGGCCAGGGGGCACCCCATAGACACACAAGTTGGCAGTTGTCTTAGCCATGTGCGGCGCCCCCTCCACAGATTACCACCTCGGTCATATCGTTGTAGTGCTTAGGCGAAGCCCTGCGTCGGTAACTTCATCAACACCGTCATCACGCCGTCGTGCTGACGAAACTCTCCCTCAGCCTCAGCTGGATCAAGAGTACGAGGGACGTCACCGAGCTGAACGTGTGTAGATCACGGAGGTGCCATGCATTCGGTACTTGATCGGTTGGATCGCGAAGACGTTTGACTACATCAACCGCGTTACTTAACGCTTCCGCTTTCGTTCTACGAGGGTACGTGGACAACACTCTCCCCTCTCGTTGCTATGCATCACCTGGATGGATCTTGCGTGTGCGTAGGATTTTTTTGAAATTACCGCGTTCCCCAAAAATATAATAGCATGGAACAATAAAAATTATAGATACGTTGGGGACGTATCAAGCATCACCAAGCTTAATTCCTGCTCGTCCTCGAGTAGGTAAATGATAAAAACAGAATTTTTGATGTGGAATGCTACCTAACATATTATTCATGTGATTTTATTTATTGTGGCATGAATATTCAGATCCATAAGATTCAAAACAAAACTTCAATATTGACATTAAAACAATAATACTTCAAGCATACTAATAAAGCAATCATGTCTTCTCAAAATAACATGGCCAAACAAAGTTATCCCTACAAAATCATATAGTCTAGCTATGCTCCATCTTCATCACACAAAGTATTAAATCATGCACAACCCCGATGACAAGCCAAGCAATTGTTTCATACTTTTGATGTTCTCAAACTTTTTCAACTTTCACGCAATACATGAGCGTGAGCCATGGATATAGCACTATAGGTGGAATAGAATATGGTGGTTGTGGAGAAGACAAAAATAAGGAGATAGTCTCACATCAACCAAGCATATTAACGGGCTATGGAGATGCCCATCAATAGATATCAATGCGAGTGAGTAGGGATTACCATGCCACGGATGCACTAGAGCTATAAGTTTATGAAAGCTCAAAAAGAAACTAAGGGGGTGTGCATCCAACTCGCTTGTTCACAAAGACCTAGGGCAATTTGAGGAAGCCCATAATTGGAATATACAAGCCAAGTTCTATAATGAAAAATTCCCACTAGTATATGAAAGTGACAACATAGGAGACTCTTTATCATAAAGATCATGGTGCTACTTTGAAGCACAAGTGTGGAAAAAGGATAGTAACATTGTCCCTTCTCTCTTTTCTCTCATCTTTTCTTGTTTTTGGTGGGCTTCTTTGGCCTCTTTTATTTTTTGAAAATTCCGGAGACTCATCCCAACTTGTGAGGGAATCATAGCTTCCATCATCCTTTCCTCACATGGGACAATGCTCTAATAATGATGATCATCACACTTTTATTTACTTACAACTCAAGAATTACAACTCGATACTTAGAACAAAATATGACTCTATATGAATGCCTCCGGCGGTGTACCGGGATGTGCAATGATCAAAAGTGACATGTATAAAACACAAATACTATATCAACTACATGATCATGCAAAGCAATATGACAATGATGATGCGTGTCATAATAAACGGAATGGTGGAAGTTGCATGGCAATATATCTCGGAATGGCTATGGAAATGCCATAATAGGTAGGTATGGTGGCTGTTTTGAGGAAGGATATATGGTGGGTTTAATGCACCGACAAAAGTTGCGCGGTACTAGAGAGGCTAGCAATGGTGGAAGGGTGAGAGTGCGTATAATCCATGGACCCAACATTAGTCATAAAGAACTCACATACTTATTACAAAAATCTATTAGTCATCAAAACGAAGTACTACACGCATGCTCCTAGGGGTATAGATTGGTAGGAAAAGACCATCGCTCGTCCCCGACCGCCACTCATAAGGAAGACAATCAATAAATAAATCATGCTCCGACTTCATCACATAACGGTTCACCATACGTGCATGCTACAGGAATCACAAACTTTAGCACAAGTATTTCTACCAATCCACAATTACTCACTAGCATGAATCTAATATCACCATATTTATATCTCAAAACAATCATAAGGAATCAAACTTCTCATAGTATTCAATGCTCTTTATATGAAAGTTTTTATCATATCCCTCTTGGATGCCCATCATATTAGGACTAAATTCATAACCTAAGAAAATTACCATGCTGTTTAGAGACTCTCAAAATAATATTAGTGAAGCGTGAGAGTTCAATAATTTCTATAAAATAAAGCCACCGCCGTGCTCTAAAAAGATATAAGTGAAGCACTAGAGCAAAATTGCCTAGCTCAAAAGATATAAGTGAATCACATAGAGTATTCTAATAAATCATGATTCATGTGTGTCCCTCTCAAAAGGTGTATGGCAAGGATGATTGTGGAAAACTAGCAAAGACTCATATCATACAAGACGCTCCAAGCAAAACACATATCATGTGGTCAATAAAAATATAGCCTCAAGTAAATTTACCGATAGACGAAGAAGAAAGAGGGGATGCCATCCAGGGCATCCCCAAGCTTAGATGCTAGGTTTTCCTTGAATATTACCTTGGGGTGCCTTGGGCATCCCCAAGCTTAGGCTCTTGCCACTCCTTATTCCATAGTCCATCAAATCTTTACCCAAAACTTGAAAACTTCACAACACAAAACTCAACAGAAAACTCATGAGATCCGTTAGTATAAGAAAATAAATCATCACTTTTTGGTACTGTTGTGAACTCATTCTTTATTTATATTGGTGTAATATCTACTCTATTCAAACTTCTCCATGGTTCATACCCCCGATACTATCCATAGATTCATCAAAATAAGCAAACAACACATAGAAAACTGATCTGTCAAAAACAGAACAATCTGTAGTAATATCTAAACTTCGTATACTTCTGCAACTCCAAAAATTCTCAAACATTAGGACAACAGAGAGGCAATTCATATATCAATCTCGTGTAAAAAATTCAGGATTTTATCACGCTTCTGTGATTTTTAACAATTCTGGCAATGAGCGCAAAAGTTTCTGTTTTTCAGGAAGATCAAATCAACGATACACCAAAGTATCATAAAGGCTTTACTTGGAACAAACACTAATTAAAAACACCAAAACACAATTACTACAGAGGTAATAATGTGTATTCATTAAAGAATAGTAGCAAAAACAAAAAACACAAAAATAAAATTGGGTTGCCTCCCAACAAGCGCTATTGTTTAACGCCCCTAGCTAGGCATAAAACATAGATCTAGGTATTGTCATAATAGTAAGGGAGATCATCCATGCTCATCTCCTACTCCCTTCTTTCAGGGGCAGGTTTCCTTTGTGGTAAGCAAAAATAATCAAAAGGGCTAAATTTAATAGGATAAGGATCCCAAAGATCGAGTGCGGGAGGAATAGGTTCCTCCTTCGGCCTTGATGACCCACAAGTATATGGGATCAATTGTAGCCTTTTCGATAAGTAAGAGTATCGAACCCAACGAGGAGCAGAAGGAAATGACAAGTTCTTTTCAGCAAGGTAATGTCTGCAAGTGCTGAAAATGTAAGTAACAGAGTAGTTTGATAGCAAGATAATTTGTAACGAGCAAGTAATGGTAATGGTAACAAAAATGCAGCAAGGTAGCCCAATCCTTTTGAGGCAAAGGACAGGCCAAAACGGTCTCTTATAATAAGCAAAGCGTTCTTGTGGGTACACGGGAACTTCATCTAATCACTTTCATCATGTTGGTTCGATTCGTGTTCGCTACTTTGATAATTTGATATGTGGGTGGACCGGTGCTTAGGTGCTGTTCTTACTTGAACAAACCTCCTACTTATGATTAACCCCCTCGCAAGCATCAGCAACTATGAGAAAAGTATTAAGAATAAATTCTAACCATAGCATTAAACTTTTGGATCCAATCGGTTCCTTACGGAATAGCGCATAAACTAGGGTTTAAGCTTCTGTCACTCTCGCAACCCATCATCTAATAACTACTCCACAATGCATTCCCTTAGGCCCAAATATGGTGAAGTGTCATGTAGTCGACGTTCACATGACACCACTAAGGGAATCACAACATATGTACTATCAAAATATCGAACACATATCAAGTTCACATGATTAAGAAATATTGGAGCCAATAAGTACCTAAGGGGGCCCACCAGGTGGGCACAACCCACTTGGACGCGCCAGGGAGCCCAGGCGTGCCCTGATGGTTGTGCTCCCCTTGTCCCACCTCCGGTGCCCATCTTCTGGTATATTAGTCATTTTGACCTAGAAAAAGAAGGGGAGGACTTTCGGGACGGAGCGCCGCTGTCTCGAGGTGGAACTTGGGCAGGAGCACTTTTGCCATCCGGCGGAGCGATTCCGCCGGGGGAACTTCCCTCCCGGAGGGGGAAATCATCGTCATCATCATCACCAACAACTCTCCCATCTTGGGGACGGTAATCTCCATCAACATCTTCAACGGCACCATCTACTCTCAAACCCTAGTTCATCTCTTGTGTTCAATCTTTGTACCAGAACTATAGATTGGTGCTTGTGGGTGACTAGTAGTGTTGATTACATCTTGTAGTTGATTACTATATGGTTTATTTGGTGGAAGATTATATGTTCAGATCCATTATGCTATTTAATACCCCTCTAATCTTGAGCATGATTATCATTTGTGAGTAGTTACTTTTGTTCTTGAGGTCACGGGAGAAATCATGTTGCAAGTATATATTCCATAAAAATTCCCCGTGAAGTTTCAACTTGTTTGGAGTTGTGCAGAATAGGTGGCCTAATGTAGCTTTCCCAGGTCCAAATTTCAAGCTGCCGAAATTCTCCCTCTTTGTGTGTACCTTGCATATTATCAGTGGAAAGGCATTAGAATTACTCCAAAAAACATTATTATGCACAAAAACATCATAAATAACAGTAGGTAAACATGATGCAAAATGGATGTATCAACTCCCCCAAGCGTAGACCTCGCTTGTCCTCAAGCGAAAACAGAAATCTAAAAACATGTCCACATGCTTAGAGAGAGAGGTGTCGATAAAAACAAAATACAAACATATAAGCATCATGTGAATTATTATAACAGCAACAAACTTTAACATAGAACTTTTATCATAGTCTTCTCATGAATAAGTAACAATTCATCACACTATCAAAGTATAAAGCATAAACTCTTTTAGAAACCAACAAACTATGTTCTCAGTCAACTTTGCAACTACAATTCATCATCTTTTCAGGAAGGGTCATGTATCGGAGCCTTTTGGCAAGTCCACATACTCAACCATCATATAGTCTTCTATGATTGCTAACACTCACCGCATACACATGAGCAAAACATTTCAACCAGACACAAAGAATGATAGGGGCTTATAGTTTCGCCTCCCAACGTATTCACCTCAAGGGTGATATCAACAATAATGACTCATGCTACTCATATTCAACTGGACATATGTGCCTAGATCTTTCCTCACCACATGATGCTTGCCAAAGGAGAAAAATAAAAAGGAATAGAGAGAAAAACTTTGACTCTTGCATAAAAGTAAATACATAAAAGTAAAGGATAGGCCCTTCACAGAGGGAAGCAGAGGTTGCCATGCGCTTATTTGTTTATATGCTCAACCTCTTAGTGCAAAAGAACGTCACATTATATTGCCCCTTATGATAGCAACCTTTATTATGGAGTCTATCACTTTTATTTCTCTGCTATCACAAGTTCGTACAACGCTCAATTTTCTCTTACACTAAATGATCTTACACTTTTAGAAGCAATTTTTATTGCCTTATTGCACCAATGACACTTACTTGAGGGATCTTGCTCAATCCCTAGGTAGGTATGGTGGACTCTTGAAAATAAGATTTGGGTTTAAGGGTTTTTGGATGCACAAGTAGTATCTCTACTTGGTGCGGATTTTTGGCTAGCAAAGATGGGGGAAAGCACCACATGTTGAAGGATCTATGACAATATAACTTCTATGTGAATATGAACAAACATAAATCATCACGTTGTCTTCCTTGTCCAACGTCAATAATTTTGGCATATATTATTTTGATGGGGGCTCACAATCACAAAAGATTTCTAGGATAGTGTATTTATATATGAATCTTCTCTTCCCTTATTAATTCTTTCATGAGTTGCATCATTGACCAATGCTATGTTTGTCCATCTCTAATAAAATTTTCTACTTATACTTTTCCTTATGTGGTGTCATCACCTACCATAAGATTAGCATATGATCTTTTTTATTTATTTCCTTTCTTTTTATTGGAACATGAAAGTAAAGAAAGCAAAAACTCAAACTAAACCTTATTATATATCTCGCACACGATTACAAGGATAGATCACTAAGCAAACTCTCGAAAAGAAAGGATCGAACTAAACTTTTATTCATCTAATCGAACTAAGATAAGTAAAGGCAAAAGATAGTGGGGGTGATACGATACCGGGGCACCTCCCCCAAGCTTGGCAGAAGCCAAGGGGAATGCCCATACCTGATACTCAATTTTCTTTTGGTGATGAAGAAGAAGGTGGTGGTGATGAAGTAGAGGGTTTGTCCTTCTTCCTTATTTTACGCTTGAGGATGGAATTTCCTCCTTCAGTTCACCGATCTCCTGCTCAAGCTCCAATACCTTTTTGCATAAATCTTGCTTGCTTTCCTGCAAAAGGCGAAAGGGTATAAACTGAACCTTAGGCCTCTTTGCTTTGTTGGGGAGGCTTGACCTCTTGAATTCCACATGCATGTCCCCAGGTTGAGGCAATGGGGCTTCGTCCACATCTGAGCTCGTCTCCTCCTTATCCCTAGGATAGTAGTCTTCCTCTTCCTCCGAAGTCCAGCCATAATGCTCCACATCCCCATAAGACTTGGGGTTTGCGATAACATTAGCAACATAGCTCTCACCCTCCTAGTCTTGGGATGACATATTTTCAGATCTATCAAGAAAACAGCAAGAAAAGAAAACAGAAGATTTCTCTGTGATACGGTGGTCAATAGGTTCGGGGGGTATATAAAGATTTTTTATCTTGGGAAACAAGAAAATGGGAGAAAAACGGAGTCTGGGCGGTACACGGGGTGGGCACAACCCACCTGCGCACGGCTAGCTCCCTGGTGTCTTGTGCCCACCAGGGTCACTTTCCCGGTAGTTTCTTATTTTCCTAATTTTTGTTATTTTCCAAAACAGATAGAAAATATTTTTGCGGATTTTTTCGGAGTCCATTTACTTACCGTATCACGTACCTCCTTTTTTTCACAATTCTGGAGTGTTCCGGAAGGTCTCTTTTATGTGTTCTTCCGGTGTCATAGTTTTGATAATATTACTTTCAATATTAATGGGTGTACCTGATATATAATGTTTTATTTGTTGCCCATTAACAACCTTCGGGTTAGTACCTTCGGCATTATTTATTTTGATAGCTCTAGATCGATACACCTCTTCGATAACATAGGGTCCTTCCCATTTGGAGAGGAGTTTTCCTGCAAAGAATCTGAAACGGGAGTTGTACAAAAGAACATATTCTCCCACTTTGAACTCACACTTTTGGATTCTTTTATCATGCCATCTTTTAACATTTTCTTTAAATAACTTGGCATTTTCATAGGCTTGGGTTCTCCATTCATCTAATGAGCTAATATCAAATAACCTCTTTTCATCGGCAAGTTTGAAATCATAGTTGAGTTCTTTGATTGCCCAATATGCTTTGTGTTCTAACTCAAGAGGCAAATGACAAGCTTTTCCATAAACCATTTTATAAGGAGATATACCCATAGGATTTTATATGCTATTCTATAAGCCCAAAGTGAAGGAAATATGCCCTAGAGGCAATAATAAAGTTGTTATTTATATTTCCTTATATCATGATAAATGTTTATTATTCATGCTAGAATTGTATTAACCGAAAACTTAATACATGTGTGAATACATAGACAAAAAAGAGTGCCACTAGTATGCCTCTACTTGACTAGCTCGTTGAATCAAAGATGGTTATGTTTCCTAGCCATAGACATGTGTTGTCATTTGATTAATGGGATCACATCATTGGAGAATGATGTGATTGACTTGACCCATTCCGTTAGCTTAGCATTTGATCGTTTAGTATGTTGCTATTGCTTTCTTCATGACTTATACATGTTCCTATGACTATGAGATTATGCAACTCCCGAATACCAGAGGAACACCTTGTGTGCTACCAAACATCACAACATAACTGGGTGATTATAAAGGTGCTCTACAGGTGTCTCCAATGGTACTTGTTGAGTTGGCATTGATCAAGATTAGGATTTGTCACTCCAATTGACGGAGAGGTATCTCTGGGCCCTCTCTGTAATGCACATCACTATAATCCTTGCAAGCAATGTGACTAATGAGTTAGTTGCGGGATGATGCATTACGGAATGAGTAAAGAGACTTGCTGGTAACGAGATTGAACTAGGTATTGAGATACCGACGATCGAATCTCGGGCAAAGTAACATACCAATGACAAAGGGAACAACGTATGTTGTTATGCAGTTTGACCGATAAAGATCTTCGTAGAATATGTAGGAGCCAATATGAGCATCTAGTTTCCGCTATTGGTTATTGACCGGACACATGTCTCGGTCATGTCTACATAGTTCTCGAACCCGTAGGGTCCGCACGCTTAACGTTCGATGACGATCGTTATTATGAGTTTATGTGTTTTGATGTACCGAAGGTAGTTAGGAGTCCTGGATGTGATCACAGACATGACGAGGAGTGTCGAAATGGTCGAGACATAAACATTGAAATATTGGACGGCTATATTCGGACACCGGAAGTGTTCCGGGTGATTTCGGAGAAAACCGGAGTGCCGGAGGGTTACCGGACCCCCCCGGGAGAACTAATGGGCCACCTGGGCCTTAGTGGAGAGAGAGGGCCGACCAGGGCAGGCCGCGCGCCCCCTCCCCCTCTGGTCCGAATTGGACTAGGGAAGGGGGGGCGCCCCCCTTTTCTTCTCCCTCTCCTCCTTCCTTTCCCCCTCCTAGTAGGAGTAGGAAAGGGGAGTCCTACTCCTACTAGGTGGAGGACTCCTCCTCTCGTGGAGCGCCCCAAGGGTCGGCCGGCCTCCCCCTTGCTCCTTTATATACGGGGGCAGGGGGCACCATAGGACACACAAGTTGATTGTTCCAAGCCGTGTGTGGTGCCCCCTCCACCATATTCCACCTCCGTCATATCGTTGCAGTGCTTAGGCGAAGCCCTGCGCCGGTAGCTAAATCATCACCGTCATCACGCTGTCGTGCTGACGAAACTCTCCCTCGACACTCTGCTGGATCATGAGTTCATGGGACGTCACCGAGCTGAACGTGTGCAGATCGCGGAGGTGCCGTACGTTCGGTACTAGGATCGGTCGATCGTGAAGACGTACGACTACATCAACCGCGTTGTCATAACGCTTCCGCTTACGGTCTACGAGGGTACGTGGACTACACTCTCCCCTCTCGTTGCTATGCATCACCATGATCCTGCGTGTGCGTAGGAATTTTTTGAAATTACTACGTTTCCCAACAGTGGTATCAGAGCCAGGTTTATGCGTAGATGTTATATGCACGAGTAGAACACAAGTGAGCTGTGGGCGATACTAGTCATATTGCTTACCAGCATGTCATACTTTGATTCGGCGGTATTGTTGGATGAAGCGGCCCGGACCGACATTACGCGTACGCTTACGTGAGACTGGTTCTACCGACGTGCTTCGCACACAGGTGGCTGGCGGGTGTCAGTTTCTCCAACTTTAGTTGAATAGAGTGTGGCTACGCCCGGTCCTTGTTGCAGGTTAAAACAACACATACTTGACGAAATATTGTTGTGGTTTTGATCCGTAGGTAAGAACGGTTCTTGCTCAGCCCGTAGCAGCCACGTAAAATTTGCAACAACAAAGTAGAGGACATCTAACTTGTTTTTGCAGGGCATGTTGTGATGTGATATGGTCAAGACATGATGCTTAATTTTATTGTATGAGATGATCATGTTTTGTAACAGAGTTATCGGCAACTGGCAGGAGCCATATGGTTGTCGCTTTATTGTATGAAATGCAATCGCCATGTAATTGCTTTACTTTATCACTAAGCGGTAGCGATAGTCGTGGAAGCAATAGTTGGCGAGGCGACAATGATGCTACGTTGGAGATCAAGGTGTCGTGCCGGTGACGATGGTGATCATGACGGTGCTTTGAAGATGAAGATCAAAGGCACAAGATGATGATGGCCATATCATATCACTTATATTGATTGCATGTGATGTTTATCCTTTATGCATCTTATTTTGCTTAGATCGACGGTAGCATTATAAGATGATCTCTCACTAAATTTCAAGGTACAAGTGTCCTCCCTGAGTATGCACCGTTGCGAAAGTTCGTTGTGCCGAGACACCACGTGATGATCGGGTGTGATAAGCTCTACGTTAACATACAACGGGTGCAAGCCAGTTTTGCACATGCAGAATACTCGGGTTAAACTTGACGAGCCTAGCATATGCAGATATGGCCTCGGGACACTGAGACCGAAAGGTCGAGCGTGAATCATATAGTAGATATGATCAACATAGTGATGTTCACCATTGAAAACTACTCCATCTCATGTGATGATCGGACATGGTTTAGTTGATATGGATCACGTGACCAGTTAGATGATTAGAGGGATGTCTATCTAAGTGGGAGTTCTTAAGTAATTTGATTAATTGAACTTTAATTTATCATGAACTTAGTACCTGATAGTATTTTGCATGTCTATGTTGTTGTAGATAGATGGCCCGTGCTGTTGTTCCGTTGAATTTTAATGCGTTCCTAGAGAAAGCTAAGTTGAAAGATGATGGTAGCAACTACACAGACTGGGTTCGTAACTTGAGGATTATCCTCATTGCTGCACAGAAGAATTACGTCCTGGAAGCACCTCTAGGTGTACCACCCGCACTGGCAACTGCAGACATTGTGAATGCCTGGTAGTCACGTGTTGATGACTTCTCGATAATTCAGTGTGCCATGCTTTACTGCTTAGAACCGGGACTTCAACAACGTTTTGAACGTCATGGAGCATATGAGATGTTCCAGGAGTTGAACTTAATATTTCAAGCAAATGCCCGGATTGAGAGATATGAAGTCTCCAATAAGTTCTATAGCTGCAAGATGGAGGAGAATAGTTCTGTCAGTGAGCATATACTCAAAATGTCTGGGTATAACAATCACTTGATTCAACTGGGAGTTAATCTTCCTGATGATAGTGTCATTGACACACTACAAAAAAAATACACTTCCGTGATGATACGTGTTTGTCACAGTAGGTCACGTTTTCTGTCATGCATGTACATCCATGACAAATTTATGACAGAATCAAGATAGTCATACCTATGCTGTCGTAGAAGTGTTCCATGACATTACCAAAATTATCATCACAGAAGTGTCCACTTCCATGACGATAAATCGCGCGTCACAGAAGTGCTTTCGTCAAGGGTGACCGACACGTGGCATCCACCGTAACGGAACGCCGTTAAGCTATCGGGTCCGGTTTTGGATCCGATAACCCATTAACAGCCCCGACCAATGGGGATTTTCCACGTGTAAAATCATCATTGGCTGGAGGAAACACGTGTCGGCTCACCGTTGGGACAGATGTCATCCACTAATTGGACCCAAAGCGCCTATGATACGTCGACACGTGGCACGGCCCAACAGAGGCCCATTCCTGTGAAAAGACTGGCTCGTTTGACTTGGTTAAAAGGTGGCGGGCCGGCCCACGGCAAGCCTGTTAACGGCGTGTTCGCATATAGCCCATTTACAGCCCGCTAACCCAGGGCCCGTTTACGGCCTATCCGAATTAGGCCCAGTAGCGTCATCTGGGCCGTCCAATATAATTCCAGCCCGTTTTAACTTCCGGCCCATGTATGGCCCATGACGTCTTTTGGCCCATATGAGGCCCTTAGTAACCCTCGGCCCATTAACGACCTGTGGTAAAACTGTCCCGTAATGAACAGTGTATCACTTTATACCCATTAACGGCCCATTATTCCGTTGGGCTGTTTCCAACCCATGTTATCTTTCGGCCTTCTCAGGGCCCATTTATTCTTGGGCTCATTTCCAGCATTCGTTTACTTTCGGCCTGTTACTGTCATTTTTTGCTTGTGGGCCAAATTCAGCCCATGGTTACAGTCGGCCCGTTTGTGGCCCGTTAATACGTTGGGCCCTTTTCATAGCGTCATCAAATATGGCCGATTAACGACGGCCCGTTATGGTCGGCCCATGAACGGACGATTTCAACTCTAGCCCATTTACTGCCATAATGTGGTCTGTTATTGGCCCATGTTTGGCCAACCGATCATACGGCCCGTAGAAGGCCCATTGATGATATGGCCCATAGAAGGCCCATTGTGTCTACGCCCCGTAGAAGGCCCATTGTTTCTACGGCCCGTAGGAGGCCCATGTTAACTACAGTAAATATGTAGCCCATTGTTAATGTGGCCTAGTTTTAAAAAATAGGTTATTGCGGCCACTAGCAAACCGCGGAAAAAGAACTGCACCGACTACAAGAAAACAAATAAACAAGACAATAAGGAAATAAATAAGCAAGCAACTTACGGTAGGCTATCACGGCTATTACACATATTACATCCACTGGGCATCAAAGTTCGCCACAAGTGCAAATATAGGGAACAAAGCAGCATATAAACGCCGCAGCAAAACAAGTCCAGAACTGAAACCACTTCAGAAGAGCTCAAGAAACAATATCCTGGGTACCCATAATGCTGGCAAGATGCTTAGCAAGCTTATTAACTTTCTCTTGTTTGGCGCTTAAATCCTCCAGCACTTGCTGTTGCACCAGAAAGCATGCATCTGGATTCTGCAGGGACTTCCTCAGTCCTTCGGCTTCCTGTCGCATAACACCTGATCGATGTCTTTCAACTTGAAGTTGAGACTCAAGAAGCCAAACTGATTTAGGCAGCGAGTTTGAAGAGCTGGTGCCAGCAGTAGTAGCCAGTAACTCGAACACTACATCAAGACAGGACTTTGGGGTTGTCTCAATATCTTCAATATAGTTTTTTATCAGCTTTCTTGGAGAACAACAGGGATGTCTCACTATCTTGAATCTTATCTGCATTACTTCCTTTACCATTGCATAACGGGGTACTCTTCTCCAATATTTTATCCGCGTTCTAAACGAGAAACAAACAAACACATCACAAGTTTACAATGTAGTATATGAAACTCATTTTGGTAAACCAGTTCAGTAGTAAGGTGGACAGGATAACAGCATGAAACAAACATATATCTATATAGTATGGTCACTGTATGGTCTATATCATTCTAGTTTATGTTGCCAAATCAAGATAGATACAGTTCGAATCATATCTATTTAAGACAAAGCAGCATAGACATAATATAAGTGTGGGAAACTACACAGCAATAACAACACTTGTAATGTGCATGGCATGAGAACATAACTGTTTATTCAATTGAAACTGAAATCAACATAGAGCAAGACAACAGCAAACACGTTAAAGAAACAGGTTTAAAACATACCTGTTGCGCCATTGGAGTTTCAATTGCATCCTTCAAATTTGAAATTAGTTGGTATGAGTAAATACAGTGATGCAAGAGCAAAGTAGTATGAACCATAGCTACGGAACCTGACCTGAGAACAATTCTTCTTTTGCTTTAAGCATTGACTTGGGGTTCGGAGTGGCGGTCCTCGTGCTTTGGGCACTGCAGTTGCCTTACTAACTGCTCGTGTTTGGGTGCTCTGTGGTGGAGACGGTGCTGTGTCAACGGGAACTGGGTTACTATCTGCTGGGGTTGGGGTTAGAAGGGGTGTAGCTGGTTCTCTGTCCAACTGGGTAGGGGGTACAATCTGTGTGAGTCTGGGTTATGTGTGGTGGTGCTGGTTCTTGGGCAAGTACAACCGTGGTTCTATCTCCATCGACAGGTAGCACGATCTTTTCTGAAGACCGTGTTTTTACTCCCACAGATACTGCCATCACCCCCTCCAATTGAAATGGCTGAGAAACAAGAAAAGTAATTGAATGTACAGACATTGTAAGATAGACAGGTGCAATGGATAGTAGGGAAGAAAACAGGGCATGAAATAATTCACATTTATGTTGTCTAACCAAACAGAATAGCAGGACATAATTTCAAATATATGATGGCTAATTAAACAGGATAGCATGACACAATTTCACATGTATGATGGCTAGCTAAACAGGATAGAATGACATACTTCAAAATATGATGACTATGTAAACAGGATGACATGATATAACTATATGATGTGTCTATTAAAGTGGTTGGCATGCCATAAATCACAAACATGTCGTCGATGGAAACATGATGGCATGATATAATTCACGGATAGAATGACATAATTCAAAATATGATGACTACGTAAACAGGATGAGATGATATAACTATATTATGTCTTTAGAAAATGGGTTGGCATGCCAAAATTCAGATACATGCTGTCTATGTAAACATCATGGCATGATATAATTCAAATATATGATTTATATACTAAGGAAGTGAGCAGAGGACAATCGCATATATGATGTGTCAACTAAGGAGATGGCATTCAGTATCGTGTATATGATGTAAAAACTAAGCATTGCAATACAACATATGCATGATATGAGTAATATAACCCTGCCAATTTTGAGCATACACCTCAGGGGGATAATAGGACTGGTCATCTGCCTCTGAATCCTCCTCTAAAGAGCTATCTGTAACCAGCAAGATATCTGCTTCAGCAGCTAGCATTGTCTGCTCTGAAGACCTTGTTTTCACTCCAGATTTCTCCATCACCATTTCAAATGGCTGATGCACACGAAGAGCTGTTGAATATACAAACATTTTCGACAAAAGCAATGAGAAATACAAAAAAAACGCTATGATATAATTCACATATATGACGCTTGGCTAAACAACATGGCATTGCATAATTCACATATATAATGCCTTGCAACAAGATAGCATTGCATAATTCACATATATAATGTCTTGCAACAAGATGGCATTGCATAATTCACATATATGGTAATTAGACACTAAATAGGTGGCATTCACACAAATCATGTCTAAACTAAGCAAATGACATAGCAATGCAAGATACCATACGCACGATATGAGCAACATAACCCTGCCAAGTTAGAGCATGCACCTCGGGGGGGGGGGGGATAAGACTGGTCATCTGTCTCTGAATCCTCCTCTGAGGAGCTATCTGTAACCAGCAAGACATGCGCTTCGTCAGATAGCATTGTCTGCTCTGAAGACCTTGTTTCCACTCCAGATTTTTCCATGACCGTGCCGAATGGCTGATGCACAGGAAGAATAATTGAATGTACTAAAATTGTTGACAAATTTAACATGTAATAAAAAATGATGTCATGATATAATTCACATATAAGATGACTGGCTAACGAGGGTGGCATTACAAAATTCACATATATGATGCCTGGCTAAACAAGATGGCATTGCATGATTCACATATACGATAAAGAAACTAAACAGGTGGCATTGACACAAAGCATGTCTAAACTAAGCAGATGACATCTTTGATGTATACAGTAAGCAATGCAAGGCACCATATGCATGATATTACCAACATCAGCATGCCAAGTTAGAGCGAAGACCTCATGGGGTAAATAGGAGTGGTCTTCTGCTTCTGAATCCCCCTCAGAACAGTTATCTTCCTCTTGATTATGATCCGAAATGGGTGGAGGGGGGGCTGCCTTTGCGCCCACCATGGAGCCACGCCTGCATGAAATTTTATTGCCATGCAAGGCTCGTCTCTTTTGCTCTACATGTTCAGTTCCATTGTGTACAATAACTGACATGCATAGGAATAAAACATAGTGAGATTATGTAAGGAGTGCATGCCCAAATCCAGAGTGAAGGTAGGAAACTGTGGATAGACCCAAAACCAATGATAGCAGGCAGATAATAGCTTTAGTTAAAAAATACAGATAATGGCTCCTTTAATGTTTGTTTGCACCCAACATGAAACTCATAGTAGACACCCGAGATTAACCAGATAGTAGACAGATAGTACTGATTGCTGCCCCAATATGTACCCCACAACCATTTAAAATCTCAAGTTTCAGCATAAGTTTGGACCTGAGTCGGAGTCTAATAGGTGAACACGACGATAATGTAGCATGTCATCATATTAAGCGATGCATAACGTAAGCAGACACGGAAGAGTGTGACCTCTCTTGCAGACCCGTGTAGTCCTCAAGGTCATCTGCTCAGTTGATGATGGTAATGCAGTTGTCGTGGCTGCCGGCGGCGGGGAAGAAGATCCGAGGCGGCGAAAGATAGTCTGGAGAGGGGATCCCTGCTGTGGTGAACCCTTCCATCATTGGAGCAGCTGAGCTGGGGTGGAACACAGCACCGCAGGAGCAGGACAAACCACACAAGGTTTTCTTTGACACATATCTGTAACAGAAGTAATTGTGTAAGGGCTTGTTTGAATTTGAGGATTCTAACAATGCAGGGATAGGAAATAGACATGAATAGGATGGGAATGCACGTGCAAAACAGAGAATTTAAAAACACAGGATTTCTGCCAATCTGGGTGTTTGGTTGACAAGAATTGGAAGATCACAGGATGCAAAGAAGCATGGTGAGATTAAGTCAAACCACAAGAAGTGTACAACTTCTTTGGTGAAGCCATGTTGATCTCAGCGTGATTGGGTTGGCCGGTGAGGATGCTCCGGCTGACTTGGCTGTCGGAGGAGGGGAAGAAGATCTTAGGCGTCTGGAGATGGAGCCCGAGGTACTGCTCTGCTGTGATGGAGGGTTTCGTCATTAGAGCAGCTCCGGTTAGTTGTACGACGCCGAGGCTGAAGCAGGACAAGAGAGACAACGTTAACCTGAGTGGAATTCTAATAGCATCTCCAATAGATGACGTAAAATACAAAACCACAAAGTGCTAGATGTAGACATCGGCCGCTCATCTCTGAACTTAACTGTCAAAACTGAATTTAACTATCAAAACTGAACTTAACTGTCGAAACTGAATTTTATTGTCGAAACTAAACGCACTAGAGGTGAGGCTACACGTCAGTCGACTGACTTTTTCATCTCTGGTCAGTCGATTTTGCAGCCGTTGGATACGAAATCAAGGGCCTGCAGTTCATCTTCAACCTCCACCCCCCTGAGCCGCCAGCCACCACCGGCCAAACAGCCGCCCCCGCCGCCCCGCCCGCCCCGAAAACACTCCCCACCGCCGGTCCGCCGCCGCCCCGGCCATCCCTCTAGGCCCCCCCCCGTGCCGAGCTTTTTCTTCGGCGATCCCCACGCCACTGCCCCACCACCGCCGGCGACCACCGCCCCCACACTAAACCCTAAGATAGATAGTGGGGTACCTCTCCGGCGAGCCCCCCTCCCCGCTGCGGCTGGTTCTTCCTTAACTCCGGCGAGCCCCCCACCCCCTGAAAATCGACTGACCCAAAAGTCGATTCAGTGGAATGAAGTGTAGCTAAATCGGAGCAGCATCACAAGCAAGAGCAAGAGCGAGAGCAGCAGCGCGAGCATGAGCAGACCAGGCAGGGGACCGAGAGCAAGAGCAGAGCACCAGCACGAGCGAGAGCTAAAGCAGCAGCAACTCCTACTGATGTGGACGTCGCTGCCGAGGGAGCGACGCCGTGGAGGAAGTGGCCGCTGGCGCCGCCGTGGATGGAGCCGCGCCGTATCGTCTCGGGACCGAGCGCCGGCAGCACCGTGAGATCGAATCAAGAAGAAAATGTGGCGATTAGTGTACAACCTCTTTGGTGACGCCGATTAGGCCGCAGCTTCATCCGAGGAAATGGTGATGATGATGCTCTTCCGGTGGTGCAGGTGAAGACGGCGGTGTGGGAATGGAGGTGTTGCGAAAGACGAGGGGAACGTCGGGGCAGCTCCTTGGAGGTGGAGGACAGGGTGGCTGAACCGGCGGGACGACCAGATCGACGACGGATCCTCATCCGGTACGGTGGATGAGGGACGCTGAGGTGTTGCTGTGGACGACGTTGTCGGGGAATAGGCTCCGGCTGGGTGGCAGAGGGAGGAGGGTGTGGGGCTTCGCGGGTTTTCCCGGCCTCGGTGTACGAATGGGTGGGCGGATGGGATGGGAGTGGGGAACCATGGCTTAGGGACGCGCTTGTCCAAAATGTGGGGTAAGTTACGAAAGTACCCCCACCGATTTGAGGCTGTTCTTTCGGTTCAGGGGTATCACGGGCATTTTGCGTGTCGGGATTTCACAGGAGGTGGGAGTTTTCGCGCGCGTTGTAATTCTGGAATAGGAAGGCGCGGGTTGAGATGGCGGAAGTTGTTGGAGCACAACGAGACAAAGATATATCTTAAATATTTCGGGCTAACAAGGCGCGGGTTGAAATTTCCGGAGAAGCCTAACATGTACTATATGAACTCGAACTCTTTTTTTGAATCCACTTTATGTTGATTTCAAATCATAGTATATTTCAAGCTCTAGCTAGATCTTCATAATCTAAACCATGTCTCATATGTATAATGTGTTTATCACATTATGTATGGTGCCCCGCCCCCTACGCCTACAAGTATTTAGATGTGAGTTGCAAACACCACACATTACCACAAATTCAAATAAAATGTGAGAATGTTCGATATATAGTATTGTTTAGATTGTTCGATATTTAGTTGTAAGCTGCAAACGCCACACATTATCACAAATTCAAATAAAATGTGAGATTGTTCGATGTATAGTATGGTTTAGATTGTTCGACATTTAGCTGTGAGTTGCAAACGCCATGCATTATCACATTATGGTATAACATGTGCAAAACCACGACACGCGTATCACCGCTATATTCATGCATGCATATGTTTAAAAGACTATGATCTCCTATTCAAATATATGAATCCACTTTCATATCAAATTATGATCATTGTTAGTCTCTTACACCCACACAATCCTCTAACCTTTGTAGCTACCACTAACTTTCTCTCGTGCATGCACACGCCCTCCTCGCCCTCCCCCTCCCTCAGCATTCTATCCATTGCGCACATTCATTTTTTTCTTTAGGTCGTTCTCCCACAGTCTCCACAACTCCTTTCCGACACACACCGATCGATAAACCTCTCCAGCGATGTCTGCCTACAACACACACACGCACCTTCAATCTCCTCCTTTATGTGTCCTTGCCTCGTGTCTCTCATACGGTCCCACACACGTGTAAACTCTCGCCCCTCTTTTAATCGATCTCACAACCGCACACTCCTTCCCCTATCTAGCTAGTAGCTGGGCCTCTCGCACCACGTCCTAGATCCATTCTCTCTGTCTATCCGTCTCGCCGGGCCTTATTTGCCTCTAACAAATGGACGTACACCGACCGATCTCCCGCTATACATATAGCTAGCTAGGTCCTTATAACTCATTTTCCCCACGCGTCGATCGATCTACCTCATTAGTTATGTCTCTCCCTTCCTCCGACAAACAACAATTGATCTACCTATCTAGTTAGGTTTGCTTACCAAACACATGGTTCCCCTTCATCATCCATGGATGTGTCCCGACATATCTATCACGCACAAGCACACACAGAAACACATCCCCACTCTTATTGATAATATTGCAGTTCCACCCTCAGTTTGTCTAGTAGGCCTCTCCCACCATCTTCGAGAAGCAACTCCATCACCCATCCATCACTCTACCCCTCTCCCTCCCTCTCTCTCTCCTCTCTCTCTCTCTGTCCCATCCTATTTCCCGTCCTTCAGTTATGTATGGATGCCGACCGATCTCCCTCAAGACATAGCTGGGTCTCTCCTTCTCAACACATATACGAGTAGTTCTACCTCTATAGTTAGGCCTCTGCCTACCCCTCCCCCCGCCCCTCCCACACACACACATCGAGCGCTCTAGTCATGTCTCCCTGCCACACACAAACTTGACCTGTGCCCTCTGACATTCCGGTAGCTAGGTCAGTCGCCCTATATCTTTGACTTGCACACACACACACAATTTCGATGGCTCTCTTCATCGATCTCGCACCCACCGACTTGATCCTCTCTTCGACTCTATCGATATCTATGACCCCTCCCTCTCTTCTCGTGGATCGCCCGACCCTCTATGTATGATATGGATAGGCCTCCATTTCATACACACTGCATGCAAAATTTTGTTTGAGATGTCATCGACACATATTCCCACAAATACATTCACGAAATCAACCTCCCCCCCCAAAAAAAACAAAAAACACTCACGAACGCACAAGCCATTTGTCTAGGTTTGTATCTCTCACACACACCCACGTAGGTGGGGGACGTGCACGAAGAGAAGAGGTGCATGCATGGCGCACGTACTCCCGTCTCTTTCCCAACCACACCCGCGCGGGTACACGGTCATTTCTTTACGAAAAGGTAGCCCACGTGGTAACTTGACACGTGTACTGGTTGTCCACTAGATGGAGGGAGGATCGTCTACCATGGGTGAACAAACAAATTGTGACTTGACGCGTTATGTTAAAAAAGAGGCAAACCATGTGGGGCCTACCTTAGAGGCAAGGCTTTATACACTGGAGTACTTTTGATGTGTCCCGTCAACTCGCAGAACGAGGAGAAGCTTGCTTAGTATGTCGTCTCCCCCACCCACGGGCGCGGTGGCTCGCAGGATGAGGTGAAGCTTGCTTACTAATGAGTATGTACGCCTTACGCCCGCTCCCTCGCCCACGCGCGCGGTGGCTCGCAGGACGAGGAGAAAATTTTACTAGTACTCCCTCCGTTTACTCCTCGTCCCTACCTTGGTTAGAGAGATTATCATATTGTTTGGAATATATGTCCTTTAGTAGATTTCAATATGAAGTACTAGTACATACTCCAAACACTGATGTATATAGACGTATTTAAGAGTGTAGATTCACTCATTTTGCTCCGTATGTAGTCCATATTGAAACGGACGTAATAGTACGCACTCTCCCTCGCCCCTCGACCCTCGCCACGTGGTGGACGTGCAGCAATTCATTCGGTCTCATATAGCCAGAACGATATATACTGCAGTAAGTTATTGCTCGACTTCCCGAAGAGGCGAAGAGCCAATCGCAAGGTTAATAGTTTGGAGATGCCAAGCGCAAGGTTTATAGGAGAATGAGTAGTAGGTGCCGCGTCATTTATAAACAAAGTTTTTTTTCTTCAGTGGCACGTACGCAATATAAATAGGTTCATATGGAGAGAAAAGGAAACCGCTCCACTATATACATAGGCAGGACGAGCCTACACGGTTGCTTGCTGGGGTTGCTCTCTTCAGTTTTCACACTCTCTCGCACAAAACGACTGTGGCCACATCTCTAACATCCCGGTGGATCACGTCCGCCGGGGGAAGGGGTGGATGCTTAGTGTAGATGCGGTCGCCGTCGCCGACGGTGAAAACCCACTGTCGGCACATCCCGATCAGGGGTCCCCGCCATTCTCTCTCACAAAGCCGGTGAGGTTGCCTTCATCCATTGCTCACTGCCGCGACGTGGGTAGTTGCCTCCTCCCGCCGCCCTCCTCTAGGTTGAGCTACGTCCTGACATCCCTCAGGTACAACTCCCTTTACAGCCGGCTTGCACACTGCTCCAGCTGCCCACATCACTACATGTGGATATTTCTCTACTTCTTTGCCCCGCACATACCTCTACTGGCTTCTACGTACTGTATTTGTGATGAGTTTATGTCTCATCAACTAGTCCCAGTAATCTTATTCTAATCACGCTTCTTCAATTTCTTTGCCACAGGGATGCTCATCTCGATTTTGGTGCAATTGCACAAAATGATCCGATGGTCAAAGGGTTGCAAACTTCATTTCTTAGGAAGCTCCGGCATTGCCAGCAAATTAAAGCCTGGTTAGGGTTTACGGTTCAAGGGCTAGGGACTGCATGGATCGTTTTTTTCTTTAGTTGTCTCTGTTTCAATGGCTAGGGACTGCATGAGTAGTAGTAGTAATGTATGCCTTACGCCCGCTCCCTCGCCCACGCGCGCGGTGGCTTGCAGGACGAGGAGAAAATTTTACTACTCCCTCCGTTTACTCCTCGTCCCTACTACCTTGGTTAGAGAGATTATCATATTGTTTGGAGTATATATGTCCTTTAGTAGATTTCAATATGAACTACTAGTACATACTCCAAACACTGATGTATATAGACGTATTTTAGAGTGTAGATTCACTCATTTTGCTCCGTATTGGCATAAAGTTGAGACACTTATTTTGGAACGGAGGGAGTACATATTTGCTATGATCTGTCAATCATTGAGATGCAATAGCATGCATGTTAGTCTCCTTTGTATTTGATGAAATGTTGCAACGGGCAACCTTGGACGCAAGATACATGTAACAGAAGCTGGAAGCTTCATAGCATTGTACTATCTCGCTGATAAATTATAGTACGTACTATACAAGTACTTCCTTCGTTCCTAAATATAAGTCTTTGTAGAGATTTCACCATGAACCACATACGGATGTATATAGAGGCATTTTCAGTGTAGATTCATTCATTTTGTTCCGTATGTAGTCCACCTAGTGGAATCTCTACAAAGACTTATATTTAGGAACGGAGGGAGTACTATGTAAAGAGTTAGGTGTCGCACGGTGTCCAGAAAATATGGTGATAGTGTGAGGTGGGCCATGTAATCACTGAGCCTGCGTGTTTTCACTGCTCTTGCACTCCTGCACCGTAAGAATGGAGAAAATTGTAATCTAGTATTACTCCTTTCGCCGAAAGCATGGGACATCCAGCAGTCCTACCACCTCAGTAATAATGACCAATGAGCCGTCAAATCACATAGACCCAATAGTAAGTTGGACGGACGAAGCAACCATCACTCTTGAATCCGCTTCTCCCTTCAATGCAGGCGCCAGTGAGAGGTCGCGTTTGCTCTGCCCGGGCATGAATGTGGCACCGATTCTTTGGAGCGGCGCTCACCGTTTCGGGCGGAAAGCGCGCGCGGGCGATGGAGGGGCTTTGGGTGGGCCAGGCTGGTCAGGAGCGGGCGTGGCAGCTGTCTTCCTGTCCCTACCGGACGCCCGGAAATGAGAGGATGCACCGACTCTCGCGGCTAAAATCATACACTACACACCATCTCTCTGTAGGCGTAGGTCAATCTGTCGCTCTCTAACACACACATGCTGTTAAACACACACACACGCACACGCACATGCACACACAGGTTCATAGAATAGGAAAATCGTGCGAGTGCGAAGCCACAGGAAGTGAGATACAAATGGAGTATGTACAAGAAGAAAAGAGGTGACGAATATTCCATCAAACCTGGACTGAGGAGTAGTACTCCCTCCGTCTATGTGTTAAGTCATCCTATGGAAATCAGATAGTCCCAAAATGTTTAGGCGTCGTCCATTAAGTTCGCGTCTACATCCCCTCCCGGCCTCGTTGCTAGTGAGCGTTGTTACTTAGGGAGCGTTTGCATCCTTAGCAAGAACAGCTTATAGCATAGCCGGGCAAGGTTAGGCGTTTGGAACTGTTAAAATATGTTAGCTTTTGTGGGCCAGCTAGCTTGGGTGGGCTAGAAAAACCTTGCTAGCTCAGGAGAGCCAGATCGTCTCGCTTCCGACGGCAAACTTCGCGTAGTAGTAACATAGACTAGTAACATATGCATGTTACTAGTCCAAGTTACTCACCACTATGACCAGCCTAAGCAATGTAACCAAACGCTCCTTACTCTGCCTTGTTATCTCCCCCGGAAACCCAATGCATGGAGCGCAACTACGCGTTGGTCAGTCAAGAAATCAAAGTCGGCTTGCATGCGAGTTAATACGTGGCCCTGCATGGTAGCTAAAATGGCATCTCTTAGTTGTTTGGATTAATTGTTGCGTTTAGAGATAGAAATCAGGGCTTTGATTGGAGGAATGACCGGTCAAGTTTCTCTTCTCCTCCAATCTGCTTGCACCTTGGTCCCGCTGCACCTTCTAACGTGACTTATTACACCTAGACGGAGGGAGTCGTACGAGATACGGTGGCACATTGACTTAGGTCGAATACAAGTGCCCAAAATTGTGTGCATGTTATAATAAGGATTCACTTAAAATAGTACGTGAGCGAACAGAGGGATCAATTGGACGGTGTTCCCGAGCAGTAGAGAGATGTGTGAGGTAAGATACACCGCTGGCGCTTTTAATTTTTCTTATTAATTTGTTTGTTTCACCCTCTAACTGGTGGGACCCAACGTACTACATGGAGAGAGGTAAGGTGACTAAGGCTGCATTATTTCTGCACCACTTTGGACAGTCTTACCACCAAAGCCACATGACACGATTATGATTTAAATCCCAATGACTCCCACACAAAAAAAACACGGCATGCTTGTCACACGAATGTAGGAATGTATAAAAGGTTATTTTCCTCTCGTTGAACATAACGGGAGGGTTGTGTAGCTGGTTAGCCTGTTCGCTCATCAAACTTGAGGTCTCGGGTTCGATAACTACACTTGAGAATAATTCATGCCAGGAGGATTCTTTGACTGGTCAAAATGGATGGATACGGAGCTATACGATCTCGTAGTGACCGTATAATCACCTCATCACGTATAGCTGCAGCCTCAGCGCTTGTTTTCTAGGGTTTGCACTCTTCACACTCTCTCCAGTATATATATACACGCTGGAGCCTCAGCGCTTGTAGTTGCTCTCTTCACACTCTCTCACCCTCTCCAGATCTAAACAAGACTTCGTTGGCCTCTCTCTCTCCCCTCACTGCTGGTTTTGTAGTTGCTCTCTTCACACTCTCTCACCCTCTCCAGATCTAAACAAGACTTCGTTGGCCTCTCTCTCTCTCCCCTCACAGCTGGTCAAAGAGCCGGCAGGATCTGTCCGCCGGGAAGGGAAGGAGGCTTAACGATGTCGCCGTCGGCGAGGGAGGGAATCCACTACCGGCGCAGCTATTCACTTTCACCCAGCGGCGGCGCGGGAGGGCCTCCAACCCCTTCTTCTTCACCATCGTACATAGTGTGGGTCGAACGGCCTCCGGTCGCCCACCGAACCACACCCCAAGAACCTTAAGGTATAATTTACTTATTCCACATGCATTGCTCTAGCTGCATGTGGCCTTTTTCCGCTTCCGCACCCGAATCTAGGTGTTGGATCAAACAAGAAAGTAGTGGGGAAAGTTGTATACCATGAATCTAGGACGTGGTTCAAAGAGGAAAGGAATGGGAGAAAGTAGTGGGAAAAGTTGTATAGCATGAATCTAGGACGTGGTTCAAAAAGGAAAGGAAGGGGGAAAGTTGTATCGCATGAATCTAAGACGTGGTTCAAAGAGGACAGGAATGGGGGAAAGTAGTGGGGAAAGTTGTATAGCATAAATCTAGGACGTGGTTCAAAGAGGAAAGGAAGTGGGGAAAGTACTAGTACAGACTGGCTATCCAGCACCTATGTTGGTCGAAAAGGGAAAACAATGACAAACATAGTACGCACATCTGTAACGAACTAATCTTTTGTTTTGGGGGACAAGGCTGTAGAGTTTGAGCAGGACTAGATTTGCTGCGCTCACATAGGGAAAGGTGTCTAAAGATAACAAAACTGGGACCAACACAAATATGCTCCTTGGTTGTTTGTTCTTTGTTGAAACAGACTGTGCATCACCCCAGTACATCGGTAGATGCACATGGTGCTAGTGCGTCCACTGTCCCGTGCAACTCTTTAGCTATTGTTAATCTAAGGCCCTGTTTGGTTAAAAACTCCCTAGTCCCTACCTGCTTGGTTCCAGGGACTAAACATGGACTAGAGGTTATTAAATGACATGCTAAAATACCATGTTACCCCTAGTAATGAACTAATAGAGACAAGGTGGGATGCGTGGCAGGGGCAACTGTTGGAAAAAGTCCCAAAAAGACTCTCCCTCGGGGTCTTCTTTCTTTAGTCCCAAATGCCCACTTTTAGTCCCTAAAAGTTCCTCATGTTTGGTTTAGATGGGACTGACATGGAGTTTTTTTAGTCCCTCCACCAAAATGCCCTGTAAACAAACACCCTCTAATAATGCCGCTGGAAAATTGATGCAATGCCACAGTTAAAAGCAAATTACATGTTTAACGAATTTTATTGTTAATATAATCTCTCTGTTAATATTAATCAATGCCACCGTTTGAGAAATGCTACTGTCTTGCTTTCTTTCCCATTTAGATAAGGTAGATGCTTCTTTTTGTTGGCTTCTGTGTCATCCACCATTATTGACCACTAGTTGTTTCCTTTGCACCTCTGTGTAAGCAGGGTTATCTACTTCACCTCGTTGCCATTGTGACCTTTTGTTGCACTGCACAAAACACTTTTGTTTTAGGAGTGTTTTGTGCAGTTCAACCAAAATGTCACACCGACAATGTTGCTTGATTGCTTGATCTTAGTGGAACTGCACAAGAGGAGATCTTACTTCCTATCTGTGTTGGCAAATTTGGTTCAGATCTTCTTCTTGTGAGTTGTTTGAATTCCGCGTCATGAGAGGTCAGTACTAACCTTCTTTCACATGATTCTGCAGTGTGCTTTCATATGTTGTGCTACTTGTACGGTAATGTTGCTTGATTTGAGTGAACTGCACAAATGGAGACAAGACTTCCAATCTGTATGTGCATCGCAATATCCCATTGAGGTAAGATAAGGATATTTCATAACTGTTGGCCTGTATTTTGCCACTTTCATCAGAAAATTAATCTCATTGTTTAGTGTTATACTTGTGCAACCTAATTGACATGCCAAATCTTACATTGAAGGCGAAGCTTGTCTGTTATTGAACCAAGTGATGAAGGGGAAGAACAAGCGGAAGAAAAACAAAAATCAACTCCTGGTGCTGTAATGAAGCACTGGAACTGTGATGACACAAGTAATGATATAGTTTTGCATCTTAATTTGTTGCCGTGGCTGGAACGAGCAATTGATTTGCCACTGATTTGATGCCACTCTTAATATAATACGTAATTATCTCTACTTGTGCAAACATGGATCTTCTTTGAAGATACTAACAATTTTTTTCAAATTTTTTTCAGATTTTTTTTTCAAATTTTTGCTTAATCTCGGGTCAATATGCTTAATCTCAAGTCAAATCGCACTCCGTGGTCAAACTTCCCAAAAGTTCACCCATCCTCACACTACTCCAGCCCAAGCACGCTTAACTTCAGAGTTCTATCCAACCCCAGCACTAGCTCACTTAACACGCACTTGTTGATATATCTAGCGTATCAATCCTATTAAACCTTGTTGATGTCTAGGACTTTGTTCATGTTCATGAGTGTGATGAAATTTTGAAAAAATATTTCAAACTTTCGTTCATATTACGTATCATATTTTGAACATTTTTTTCAAAAAAAAATTGAAACTATTTTTTTCTGTTACTAGTGGCGCACCTAGCAAATGGTGCGCCACCAGTAAGTTTGAATTTTTTTCCATTTTCCCCCTCTAGATCTTAAAAGCCCCGTATCTTTTTTCAGTTAGGTTTTTGGGGATTCTAAAAATGTTCAACGGGGGTGAATTCGGATGTATCTTTTTGAGTAGATGATTTTTCATATAAAAAACTTTTTAATCCGAGTTCGTATGCAAAAGTTATGCCCATTTTACAAATTCCAGAGAGATTTTGCAAATAAAGTCGAAATTCATATTTGTAAATTTTCCCAACAACTAGACCACATATCACATGGGAAACTTATTTTTTTTTTATTTTTTTTTGACATTTCTACCATTTTCTTTTATTTTTTTAAACCTGAAAAGGCGGTCCACAGGGGGGTGCATTCGGTGGAATTTTTGGGCAAAACTTGTGATGGCGCACCGTGGGTGTGGTGCGCCATTACTAGTTAAAACTAGTAATGGCGCACGGTGGGTGGTGCGCCATTACTAGTTTTAACTAGTAATGGCGCACCACACCCACGGTGCGCCATTACTGATTTTGAAAAAAAATTAGTAGTGGCGCACCGAGGGTGCGGTGCGCCATTACTAGTTAAAACTAGTAATGGCGCACTATCCCCTGGTGCGCCATTACTAGTTTTGAAAAAAAATTTAAAAAAATTGTTAGTAGTGGCGCACCGAGGGTGTGGTGCGCCATTACTAGTTAAAACTAGTAATGGCGCACTATCCCCTGGTGCGCCATTACTAGTTTTGAAAAAAATAAAAAAAATTGTTAGTAGTGGCGCACCGTGGATGTGGTGCACCATTAGTATTTGGACACTAATGGCGCACCAACACATGGTGCGCTACTGCTATATAGTAGTGGCGCACCACATGTGTGGTGCGCCATTAATGTTCATATTATCTATAGGCCTTTTCCTAGTAGTGTGTTGGAAACATTAAACTAATTGAGGAGTATATAGTAAGCATGGCCACCACAGTAGATAGCAACAGATGGTTCCGGAGAAGTGCTTCATCTGTATGCTCTACACAATAAGCCTCCTAACAAAGGTTGGTACTCGCCCACTGATTTCATCCATATGATTGAACTTTGTCATCTCTATTGGTGTTGTGCTACTGTTTAGATACTGTCATGAAAAAGTGGTATTTTCCTTGAGAAGTGCTTCATCTGTGCTGTTTTAAATATTTCCTTTCCTTTTTTTTCGAGAAAACAGGGATGCTAGCATTTAGTTGTCCTCTTGTCTTTGCACAACAGGATCATCCTCCTCTGAAGAAGAATATGGAGTACGTGAAGTGACTAGTTACGATTATGCCAGGATGAAGAAGCCCTGTCTATCTTCTCATCAGAAGGAGCAGTTGAAGGATGGTTACATTACCCCCCACAAGACCAAACTAACTTCAGCTCAGAAGGACTGACAAATCTCCATTTTCTTGCTGTGATGCGTGAGTACAATGTTGTTCTAGGATTCTTTCCGGTGAGTTCCATTTTTCTAAAAGTGTGCTCTACATGGACCATGTAGGTGCATGTTTAAACTGTCAATTCATAGTACAGTTTGCTTTATACTAATCACTTTTTTTGTATTTGTGCAAACAGGGGTGCTCAGCTTGATTTGAATGGGAACTGCACAAAATGTTCATGAATACATCGACTCATTCATTTCCACCACAAGAAAGGAGGTGCCAATAAGTTCAAGGCGTTGCAACATATAAGGGCAAAATCATACAAGCTACGCGCGAATTTTTTTGATTTTGGTGGAACTGCACAAAAAGAACAGCTGGTTTATTTAGCACGAGGTGCCATGTCAATGTCCGAACTAATGGCAAACCCTGCCCATTCCACAATCGTAGGCATTTGATATTTTGGAATGGGAAAACCTTGTCAAATTTTTCTCATTGATTTTAGCAAGAAGACATGCGTTTGATATTTTCGAATGGGACGCCCTTTGCTGTCAGTAGCGTCGATCCATTTTTTCTTTATTCTTTAGTTGTGAAGTAAATATTGTCTCTAACATGTGAATCGCTGAGATGCATAATCATCGATTGTTTTGAATGTTCTCTACGACATGTGAATCGCTGTGATTGCAATGTACATGAACGCTAAAAAGCTGCTCAAACTCTTTGTACTCCTTTTGTTCCTTTTTACTTCGCACATTGTGAAAGTGCATACTTTTTTCTATAAGATTGGTCAAAGTAGAGATACTTTGACTGCAGACAAAACTTGTATGCAGACTTGAAAGTTCGTGTGTTGCATAGCCTTGTTCTTCCCATCAAACTTTGCTTTACCATCAAACTTGCCCTTGTTCTTGAACTTGTGGGGCTGGAAGTTCTTCTGCACCAGATTGGCACTAGATCCTCCCTCAATTCCTCGAGCACGTGTGTCCTTTGCTCTCGCCTTTTCTTCCACATCAAGAGTGCCAATGAGATCCACGAAGGAGGAAGCTTAGTGATGATACCTCCGGCAACAAACTTGTCCGGTAGCATACAACTGAAGTGCTCAAGTTCTCTAGCAAATGACTGTATCTCATGAGCTTGCTCAACCACGGAGCGCTCTTCAATCATCCTGTAATCATAAAATTGCTCCATGATGTACAACTCAGTGCCAGCAACCGAAGGGTAGCAGCGGTGGCCTTACTTGGACCCGAGCGGCGGCGACCCGTGTTCTACTCTTCCTCGTTTTCTGTGTGACGCGGCCTCGTTGGCAGCGGGGCGGGGCCTCGGCGGAGCCGGTGATGTCCTCTGTCTCGTTGCCGGCGGCGGCGCCTCGGCGGACTGGGGGAAATCCCCCTCGTTGCCGGCAGGGTGGGGCCTCGGCGGAGCCGGCGGTGTCCTCTGCCTCATTGTTGGCGCCGTGGGGCCTCGGCGGAGCAGGGCCTCGTCGACGCGAGCGGAGTGGGGACTCGTCGGAGCCGGCAGTGTCCTCTGCCTCGTCCTCGGTCTTGCCAAACAGCGCCTCGCCCGCTTCATCGCCCTCTTTGTAGGCGGCCGCAGCCTCCGCCACCTGCATGCGGTACCGCCAGCGCTCGAGGAGGCCCTCGTGGGCGGAGCGGTACGAGTCGAGCAGCGCCTCCTGCTCCGCCCGCTCCGCGGCGATCCGCTCCTCCGCCTGCAGGTGCTCCTGGAGGAGATGGTGGTTGTAGGCGGCGTCGGCCTGCGCCTCCCGAAACTGCTCCTCACGCTTCTGCCTCACCGTGTCCATATATTGGGCACGGGCCTCGCCGATGGTCATGGTGCAATGCACCCGCAAGGATGGCGCGGAGGAGGGTGTTGGCGCTGGATCTTCGACTACCATGTTCTCCATTGGGACGTCGTCGTCCTCTGGCTGCCTGCCGGCCAGCCAGTCGACAGCAATGGCTGCCATCTCCTTGTGGTCCGTCGTCCGCCCGTCCCGAAGAGCGCTGGAGCGCGAGGAAGCCATGGTGGGCAGTAGTGGTGTGGACAGGAGAATAGGAACCGATGCGGATGACTGCGGCTATGGCCGGCGCAGCAGTTTATATAGCAATGGTGGGCGGCGGAGGGACGGACGTGTGGCGCCAGAGTAGCCGCCTCGGCAACCGCGTATCATTAATGTGGATGGCAGAATGACGGACTGATGTCACTTGTGTCGTTTGAAGGCGGAGCAATCGCATGCACCGGGAAGCAGGGCGGGCGGCACTGACCGTTTCGGGCGGAAAGCGCGCGCGGGCGAGGGAGGCGGTCTGGGTGGACCAGGGCAGTCAGACTCGTGCTTGGCAGCGGGTCGGTCTAGCAGCCGAACATGCTGGCTTGCCAGCTACCTCGCCGAGCTGAGCGACAACAATCAGACGATGGACGTAGCTTCCGACCAGGAGCCGGCGCCACTGTCCAAGCCGGTTCATGCCGTGTTCACCATAGAGCAGGTGCGGCCGCACTTCGACGCCCTAATGGCGGAAGAGCTACCTGCGTAGGAGGACCTGTGCTGCAACATCCGTCTCCTCAACGAGCACCGGTGAACAAGCGAACGACAATGCCGTCGCAGACATGTGGCCCTATGATCCTGGCTTCCCGAATGAGCTGCGGGCGTTGTATCAGACCTTCCGTAGGGCCCGCGAGGCCCTCTCCGTCGTCCTTCGAGTTATTGCGCTCGCCGTGGCGCCACCGTCTCGTGTTGTCAACATGGTCAACGGACATGAGGATGAGGAGATGACTTTACTTGGAGAGGATGACAGTGGGGACCCACCAGGGCCATAGCCGTACGTACGCAAGTGCCTCCTTATTAGTATATAAAACTATAAATTTTTTTGCTTCCTCTTGGTTTCCTGACATCACGGTCCCACACCATTGTCAACCTATGTAGTCAATAAACGAGAGAATTTCACAAGAAGCGGCCGACAGCTGGGACCAAGCAGCTCGAGCAGTATTTGTGTTTTTGAGGTGTGAGCACTGCAGAGTTTTTCTTGAGCGAAGTTTAGCCCAGATATTAATTTTTCTCCTCTGAACAACAACGAAAACATCGCTGCAACTATTAACTGGGCGGGCTGTGGCCCGTCTAGCCCAGGCCAGATATTATTTTTTTTCAAGCTGAAAATGTATAGCCTAGCTATACTTTTTTTAGGAATACCCAGGCAAGGTCAAGTTGTTATTCTCCGCCTCACTGGGCCGCAAATCTTTCCTAGGAGGGATGCATTAGGCTTAACAAGAAAATGGGCTTTAAGAAATAATAAATGGGATGTAATTATAAAAACTGGGCAGTAACTATATAAAATGCACCAAACACGTAATTACTTTATAAAATATTATTTTTGGATATTGAAATTTTAATTTCATTAATTGTTGCGACCGCAATGTTTCGTTGGATTTTTACGTAATATAAATTTATATTGAAATTGTATTTAATTTGACTAGAAATTTCGGGATAAAAATATTTCGGATCCCATCAAAATGTGGGAAATTTTATTGAATTCTGTTTTGAACGGTTGGTTGAAATGGGTTGTACTTTTGACAAACTGTAAATGGGCTGTAGTAAATTTCATTAGAATTCAAAAATTGGCTGCACATTCTTACAAATCTCAAATGGGCTATATGTTATCTGAAACACAGTTGTGGCGTTACTAAGTTGACGCGTCCCCTCAAAAAAAAGAGTTGACACATATGTAAGGCTTTGTCAACTTATAGTCAACACATGGTTCTAGTAGCAGTGGCCGTTGGATGTCCATCCAACAAATGTCGTGCTTCTTCTTCAATCTCGGATATTCTAGCTTCACCCGCCCAAAAATGATTCCTCCCCCTGACATCTGGGGCGCACCGTTTCGGAAGCTGACCTGTGGGCCTACTAAGTTGACGTGTACCAAGGGCTTTGTCAACTTAGTCAATATAAATGATTATAGCTGCAGTGACCGTACGATGTCCATCCAACGGCCGTCATGCTTCTTCAACCTCTGGTCTTGTTGCTCCAGCCGCCCAAAGCAGCACCGGCCGTGCCGCCTGCTCCTGCCTCTCGTGGCCGGCTGTGCTGCTGCGGAGGCCTCACCGCCGCCTACTACTCCCACCACTGGCCAGGCCACCCCTCCACTCACCCACACCCCCTGTTATTCTGCGGCGACGGCAGCCTCACACCGTAGCCGAACCAGTGAACCCTCGTACTCCTCTCCGCGTGGGTATCCATTGCCGCGTCTTCCCCGGCTCCGCGTCGTCCCCTTCCTAGGCCTCGCCGTCGTCCACCGCCGTGGTGCTCTCGGCGCGGCATGCTCAACGTGGTCAAGGAACGACTTCCATCGGACGTGGACTGTACGTGGAGAGGCTGATAGCTGGGTCCACGGCCGCAGCAAGGAAGTGCCTCCTTATTATGCGGAAAATAATGATTCCTCCACGTGACAGCAGGGACCCACCAGACGGGCAACCGTATTTCATGAAAAAAATGTTTCCCCCTGACTGCTGGGACCTACCAGCGACATCATCGCACGCAAGGAAGTGCGTCCGGGCAAAAAAAAAACGATTCGCCCCCCTGACTGGTGGGACCCACCAGCTACATCTTCGCACGCAAGGAAGTGCCTGACAGTCGAGACCCACCTGGTCGAAGTGTACGTAGCGTTGTCATTCTGGTCGCGAACGTGTACGTACATACTGGTCGATGTTGAGGCGCGGACGTGTCGTAGTAGAGGCGCGCACGTAGCATGTACACGTACGTACATCGGCCAAGGTGCAAGAAAGTAAATACGGCCACGTACGTACATACGGGCGGGGTCTCGAACGCCTACTCGCGCGTACGTACGGCCAGGGCTCGTGTACATGGCTGGGTCGGAATAGGGAAACTGCGTCATTGTCGTGTTCATGGGGAGGCAACGGAATGCGTCGTGTTCATCGCGAGGCAACGGAACGCGTGGGAGCCAACCGGCTTGGACGGAACAGCCGACGGAAACGAGTCCTGGCATACCGCAGAACTGAGGAAACAGCCTTCTGTTCGACCGGCCACGGTCGAAACGGGATCCTGTTCATCGGGAGGGGTCTGGCGTACCGCAAAACGGAGGAAACAGACCTCCTACGGTCGAAACGGGGGTCCTGTTGATCGAGAGGGGTGTGGCGTACCGCAAAACGGAGGAAACAGACTTGTGTTGGAGCGCTACGGTCGAAACGGGGGTCCTGTTCATCGGGAGGGGTGTGGCGTACCGCAAAATGGGACTCCACAGGATACTGTTCATCTCCACCGTCGACGCCCTCCAGCCTCCACGGGCTACTGTTCATCCACCGTCGACCTCCTCCAGCCTCCACCTGCGACTGTTCATCCACGGGCTCCTGTTCATCCAGCCTCCACCGCGCGCTACTCCACCGGCTACTGTTCAACCAGCCCTCTCCACGGGGTACTATTCAACCACCCCTCCACGGGCTACTGTTCATCCAGCCCTCCACCGTCTACTGTTCATCCAGCCCTCCACGGAGTGGTCCTGTTCATCCAGCCCCAACCGGCTCGATCAATCGGGGTCCTGTTCATCCAGAGGCAACACCACGGGGTCCTATTCATCCACCCCCACCAGGAACTGTTCATCCAAACCCCCCCAGCAACACGCACTGTTCATCCAGAGGCAACACCATGGGGTCATGTTCATCCACCCCCACCGGGAACTATTCATCAAACCCCAGCAACACTCACTGTTCATCCAGAGGCAGCATCGATCGGCTTCAGTTAGTAGCAGTAGCGAAGGAATCGCTCGACCGGGTTCAGTTAACAGCCATCGATCGATCGCTCGGGTTCAGTAACGCGTAGCTTGCAGTGCAATCGCTCGGGTTCAGTTAGAGCCCAACGCCTCGCACCCACGCGCGTGCGTGTACGAGAGAAACGCGCATCGCTCGGCCCCGACCACCCACCGTAACCGGGAACACCCTAATATTTTCCTCGCCCTCGCTTCTACCACGGTTTTTTCCGTCATGGACGGCCCAAAGAATGTCATGCAGCTGCGTCTCCGGCCCGCCCAGGATGAAAAGCCCATTTTCTGTCATGATTTTTTGTCATAGAAGTAGGACGCCACCACATCTATGATGATATCGTGTTTTGTCACAATTATTGTCATAGAATTGTCATAAGTATGACAGAAAAAAATTCGTTCGGCCCAAAATGTCACGGATGTGTCTTTTTTTGTAGTGACAGAATTCTTCAATCACTGCCACCAAGCTACAAGAGCTTCGTGATGAACTATAATATGCAAGGGATGAATAAGACAATTCCCGAGCTCTTCGCAATGCTAAAGGCTGCGGTGGTAGAAATCAAGAAGGAGCATCAAGTGTTGATGGTCAACAAGACCACCAGTTCCAAGAAAAAGGGTAAAGGGAAGAAGGGGAACTTCAAGAAGAACGGCAAGCAAGTTGCTGCTCAAGTGAAGAAGCCCAAGTCTGGACCTAAGCCTGAGACTGAGTGCTTCTACTACAAAGGGACTGGTCACTAGAAGCAGAACTGCCCCAAGTATTTGGTGGATAAGAAGGATGCCAAGGTGAACAAAGGTATATGCGATATACATGTTATTGATGTGTACCTTACTCGCAGTAGTGCCTGGGTATTTGATACGGGTTCTGTTGCTAATATTTGCAACTCGAAACAAGGACTACGGATTAAGCGAAGATTGGCTAAGGACGAGGTGACGATGCGCGTGGGAAATGGTTCCAAAGTCGATGTGATCGCGGTCGGCACGCTACCTCTACATCTACCTTCGGGATTAGTTTTAGACCTGAATAATTGTTATTTGGTGCCAGCGTTGAGCATGAACATTATATCTGGATCTTGTTTGATGCGAGACGGTTATTCATTTAAATCAGAGAATAATGGTTGTTCTATTTATATGAGTAATATCTTTTATGGTCATGCACCCTTGAAGAGTGGTCTATTTATATTGAATCTCTATAGTAGTGATACACATATTCATAATATTGAAGCCAAAAGATGCAGAGTTGATAATGATAGTGCAACTTATTTGTGGCACTGCCGTTCAGGTCATATTGGTGTAAAGCGCATGAAGAAGCTCCATTCTGATGGACTTTGGAATCACTTGATTATGAATGACTTGGTACTTGCGAACCATGCCTCATGGGCAAGATGACTAAAACGCCGTTCTCCGGAATGATGGAGCGAGCAACAGATTTGTTGGAAATCATACATACTGATGCATGGGGTCCGATGAATGTTGAGGCTCGCGGCGGGTATCGTTATTTTCTCACCTTCACAGATGATTTGAGCAGATATGGGTATATCTAGTTGATGAAACATAAGTCTGAAACATTTGAAAAGTTCAAAGAATTTCAGAGTGAAGTGGAAAATCATCGTAACAAGAAAATAAAGTTTCTAAGATCTGATCATGGAGGAGAATATTTGATTTACGAGTTTGGTCTTCATTTGAAACAATGCAGAATAGTTTCGCAACTCACGCCACCCAGAACACCACAACGTAATGGTGTGTCCGAACGTCGTAATCGTACTTTACTAGATATGGTGCGATCTATGATATCTCTTACTGATTTACCACTATCGTTTTGGGGTTATGCTTTAGAGACGGCTGCATTCACGTTAAATAGGGCACCATCTAAATCCGTTGAGACGACACCTTATGAACTGTGGTTTGTCAAGAAACCAAAGTTGTCGTTTCTTAAAGTTTGGGGCTGCGATGCTTATGTGAAAAAGCTTCAACCTGATAAGCTCAAACCCAAATTGGAGAAATGTGTCTTCATAGGATACCCAAAAGAGACTGTTGGGTACACCTTCTATCACAGATCCGAAGGCAAGATATTCGTTGCTAAGAATGGATCCTTTCTAGAGAAGGAGTTTCTCTCGAAAGAAGTGAGTGGGAGGAAAGTAGAACTTGATGAGGTAACTGTACCTGCTCCCTTATTGGAAAGTAGTTCATCACAGAAATCTGTTCCTGTGACTCCTACACCAATTAGTGAGGAAGCTAATGATGATGATCATGTAACTTCAAATCAAGTTACTACTGAACCTCGTAGGTCAACCAGAGTAAGATCCGCACTAGAGTGGTACGATAATCCTGTTCTGGAGGTCATGTTATTTGACCATGACAAACCAACGAACTATGAGGAAGCGATGATGAGCCCAGATTCTGCGAAATGGCTTGAGGCCATGAAATCTGAGATGGGATCCATGTATGAGAACAAAGTGTGGACTTTGGTTGACTTGCCCGATGATCGACAAGCCATCGAGAATAAATGGATCTTCAAGAAGAAGACTGACGCTGACGGTAATGTTACTGTCTACAAAGCTCGACTTGTTGCGAAAGGTTTTCGAAAAGTTCAAGGAGTTGACTACGATGAGACTTTCTCACCCGTAGCGATGCTTAAGTCCGTCCGAATCATGTTAGCAATTGCTGCATTTTATGATTATGAAATTTGGCAAATGGATGTAAAGACTGCATTCCTGAATGGATTTCTGGAAGAAGAGTTGTATATGATGCAACCTGAAGGTTTTATCGATCCGAAGGATGCTAACAAAGTGTGCAAGCACTAGCGATCCATTTATGGACTGGTGCAAGCATCTCAGAGTTGGAATAAACGTTTTGAGAGTGTGATCAAAGCATATGGTTTTATATAGACTTTTGGAGAAGCCTGTATTTACAAGAAAGTGAGTGGGAGCTCTGTAGAATTTCTAATATTATATGTGGATGACATATTGTTGATTAGAAATGATATAGACTTTCTGGATAGCATAAAAGGATACTTGAATAAGAGTTTTTCAATGAAAGACCTCGGTGAAGCTGCTTATATATTGGACATCAAGATCTATAGAGATAGATCAAGACGCTTAATTGGACTTCACAAAGCACATACCTTTATAAAGTTTTGAAAAGGTTCAAAATGGATCAAGCAAAGAAAGGGTTCTTGCCTGTGTTACAAGGTGTGAAGTTGAGTCAGACCCAATGCCCGACCACTGCAGAAGATAGAGAGAAAATGAAAGGTGTTCCCTATGCTTCAGCCATAGGCTCTATCATGTATGCAATGCTGTGTACCAGACCTGATGTGTGCCTTGCTAATAGTTTAGCAGGGAGGTACCAAAGTAATCCAGGAGTGGATCACTGGACATCGGTCAAGAACATCCTGAAATACCTGAAAAGGACTAAGGATATGTTTCTCGTTTATGGAGGTGACAAAGAGCTCGTCGTAAATGGTTACGTCGATGCAAGCTTTGACACTGATCCTGATGAATCTAAGTCACAAACTGGATACGTGTTTATATTGAACGGTGGAGCTGTCAGTTGGTGCAGTTCTAAGCAAAGCGTCATGGAGGGATCTACATGTGAAGCGGAATACATAGCTGCGTCGAAAGTAGCAAATGAAGGAGTCTGGATGAAGGAGTTCATATGCGATCTAGGTGTCATACCTAGTGCATCAGGTCGAATGAAAATCTTTTGTGACAATACTGGTGCAATTGCCTTAGCAAAGGAATCTAGATTTCACAACCAAGCACATCAAGAGATGCTTCAATTCCATCCGCGATCAAGTCAAGGAGGGAGACATAGATATTTTCAAAATACATACGCATCTGAATGTTACAGACCCATTGACTAAGCCTCTCTCACGAGCAAAACATGATCAGCGCCAAGACTCCATGGGCATTAGAATCATTACTGTGTAATCTAGATTATTGACTCTAGTGCAAGTGGGAGACTGAAGGAAATATGCCCTAGAGGCAATAATAAAGTTGTTATTTATATTTCCTTATATCATGATAAATGTTTATTATTCTTGCTAGAATTGTATTAACCGGAAACTTAGTGCATGTGTGAATACATAGACAAAAAGGAGTGTCACTAGTATGCCTCTACTTGACTAGCTCAGTGAATCAAAGATGGTTATGTTTCCTAGCCATAGACATGAGTTGTCATTTGATTAATGGGATCACATCATTGGAGAATGATGTGATTGACTTGACCCATTCCGTTAGCTTAGCATTTGATCGTTTAGTATGTTGCTATTGCTTTCTTCATGACTTATCCATGTTCCTATGACTATGAGATTATGCAACTCCCGAATACCAGAGGAACACTTTTTGTGCTACCAAACGTCACAACGTAACTGGGTGATTATAAAGGTGCTCTACAGGTGTCTCCGATGGTACTTGTTGAGTTGGCATAGATCAAGATTACGATTTGTCACTCCGGTTGTTGGAGAGGTATCTCTGGGCCCTCTCGGTAATGCACATCACTATAAGCCTTGCAAGCAATGTGACTAATGAGTTAGTTGCGGGATGATGCATTACAGAACGAGTAAAGAGACTTGCTGGTAATGAGATTGAACTAGGTATTGAGATACCGACGATCGAATCTCGGGCAAGTAACATACCGATGACAAAGGGAACAACGTATGTTGTTATGCGGTTTGACCGATAAAGATCTTCTCAGAATATGTAGGAGCCAATATGAGCATCCAGGTTCCGCTATTGGTTAATGACCGAAGACATGTCTCGGTCATGTCTACATAGTTCTCGAACCCGTAGGGTCCGCACGCTTAACGTTCGGTGACGATCGTCATTATGAGTTTATGTGTTTTGATGTACCGAAGGTAGTTCGGAGACCCGGATGTGATCACGGACATGACGAGGAGTCTCGAAATGGTCGAGACATAAAGATTGATATATTGGACGGCTATATTCGGACTCCTCCTCTCCTGGCGCGCCCCAAGGGTCGGCTGGCCTCCCCTTGCTCCTTTATATACGGGGGCAAGGGGCACCCTAGAACACACAAGTTGATTGTTCCAAGCCGTGTGCAGTGCCCCCCTCCACCATATTCTACCTCGATCATATCGTTGCAGTGCTTAGGCGAAGCCCTGTGCCGGTAGCTTCATAATCACCGTCATCACACCGTCGTGCTGACGAAACTCTCCCTCGACACTCTGCTGGATCGTGAGTTCGTGGGACGTCACCGAGCTGAACATGTGCGGATCGCGAAGGTACCGTACGTTCGGTACTAGGACCGGTCGATCATGAAGACGTACGACTACATCAACTGTGTTGTCATAACGCTTCCGCTTACGGTCTGCGAGGGTACGTGGACTACACTCTCCCCTCTCGTTGCTATTTGTCACCATGATCCTGCGTGTGCGTAGGATTTTTTTTGAAATTACTAAGTTTCCCAACACAAAGTGCATCATATAATTTCTTAGACCAATTCTTCTGGGACCTATTGACAATCTTTTGCAAAATTAATTTAATTTCTCTATTGCTAAGTTCGACTTGACCACTAGACTGAGGATGATATGGTCATGCAATTCTATGGTTAACATCATACTTGGCAAGCATTTTACAGAAAGCACAATGAATAAAGTGTGAACCACCATCAGTCATTAAATATCTAGGGACTCCAAACCTTGGGAAAATAACTTCCTTCAACATTTTAATAGAGGTGTTGTGATCAGCACTACTAGTTGGAATAGCTTCTACCCACTTAGTAACATAATCAGCAGCAACCTAAATATGTGTATACCCATTAGAGGAAGGAAAAGGTCCCATGTAATCAAAACCCCAAACATCAAATGGTTCAACAACAAGTGAATAATTCATAGGCATTTCTTGATGCTTACCGATATTACCTATTCTTTGGCATTCATCACAAGATAAGACGAACTTACGGGCGTCCTTGAAGAGATTAGTCCAATAAAACCCAGATTGCAATACCTTGTGAGCAGTTCTGTCTCCTGGATGATGTCTTCCATAAGCTTCGGAGTGACATTTCCGTAGGATTTGTCCATGTTCATGCTTAGGTACACAACGTCTAATAATACCATCTACTCCTTCTTTATAAAGATGTGGGTCATCCCAAAAGTAATGTCTTAAGTCATAGAAGATTTTTTTTCTTTTGTTGGTATGTAAAGCTAGGTGGTAAGTATTTAGCAACAATGTTAGCATAGTCAGCATACCAAGGGGTGTTATGAGAAACATTTATTGCAGCCAACTGCTCATCAGGAAAACTATCATCAATAGGTAGTGGGCCATCAAGAACATTTTCAAGCCTAGACAAGTTATCAGCTACGGGGTTTTCTACTCCCTTTCTATCAGTGATATGTAAATCAAATTCTTGTAGCAAGAGAACCCATCGAATATGTCTAGGTTTAGTGTCTTTCTTTTCCATAAGATATTTAATAGCAGCATGATCGGTGTGAACAATTACTTTTGAATCAACAATGTAAGATCTAAATTTACCACAAGCAAACACCACTGCTAGAAATTCTTTTTCAGTAGTAGCATAATTTCGTTGAGCACTGTTTAGAGTTTTACTAGCATAATGAATAACATTTAGTTTCTTATCAACTCTTTGTCCTAGAATAGCACCAATAGCATAATCACTAGCATCACACATAATCTCAAAAGGCAAGTTCCAATCAGGTGGTTGAACAATAGGTGCAGAAATTCAGGCTTTCTTGAGTGTTTTGAAGGCTTCTAAACAATCATCATAAAAAACAAAAGGATCATCCTTTTGCAAAAGATTTGTGAGGGGTCTAGAAATTTTAGGGAAGTCTTTGATAAATCTCCTATAGAAACAAGCAGGACCTAGGAAACTATGAATACCTTTGATATCTTTACACTAAAAAAATACACTTCCGTGATGATACGTGTTTGTCACAGTAGGTCACGTTTTCTGTCATGCATGTACATCCATGACGATTTTATGACAGAATCAAGATAGTCATACCTGTGCTGTCGTAGAAGTGTTCCATGACATTACCAAATTTATCATCACGGAAGTGTCCACTTCCATGACGATAAATCGCGCGTCACAGAAGTGATTTCGTCAAGGGTGACCGACACGTGGCATCCATCGTATCGGAACGCCGTTAAGCTATCGGGTCCGGTTTTGGATCCGATAACCCGTTAACAGCCCCGACCAATGGGGATTTCTCACGTGTAAAATCATCATTGGCTGGAGGAAACACGTGTCGGCTCACCGTTGGGACTGATGTCATCCACTCATTGGACCCAAAGCGCCTATGATACGTCGACACGTGGCACAGCCCAACAGAGGCCCATTCTTGTGAAAAGGCCGGCCCGTTTGACTTGGTCAAAATGTGGCGGGCCGGCCCACGGCAAGCCTGTTAACGGCATGTTCGCATATAGCCCATTTACAGCCTGCTAACCCAGGGCCCGTTTATGGCCTATCCGAATTAGGCACAATAGCGTCATCTGGGCCGTCCAATATAATTCCAGCCTGTTTTAACTTTCGGCCCATGTATGGCCCATGACGTCTTTCGGCCCATATGAGGCCCTTTGTAACTCTCGGTCCATTAACGGCCCGTGGTAAAACTGGCCCGTAATGAACAGTGTATCACTTTATACCCATTAACGGCACATGGTGAAACTGGCCCGTAATGAAGAGTGTATCACTTTATACCGATTAACGGCCCATTATTCCGTTGGGCCGTTTCCAGCCCATGTTATCTTTTGGCCTTCTCAGGGCCCATTTATTCTTGGGCTCATTTCCAGCATTCGTTTACTTTCGGCCCATTACTGTCATTTTCTGCTTGTGGGCCAAATACAGCCCGTGGTTACAGTTGGCCTGTTTGTGGCCCGTTAATACGTTGGGCCGTTTTCATAGCGTCATCAAATACGGCCGATTAACGACGGCCCATTATGGTCGGCCCATGAACGGACGATTTCAACCCTAGCCCATTTATGGCCATAATGTGGTCTGTTATTGGCCCATGTTTGGCCAACCGATCATACGGCCCGTAGAAGGCCCATTGTTTCTATGGCTCGTAGGAGGCCCATGTTAACTATAGTAAATATGTAGCCCATGGTTATTGTGGCCTAGTTTTAAAAAATAGGTTATTGCGGCCACTAGCAAACCGCGGAAAAAGAACTGCACTGACTACAAGAAAACAAATAAACAAGACAATAAGGAAAGAAATTAGCAAGCAATTTACGCTAGGCTATCACGGCTATTACACATATTACATCCACTGGGCATCAAAGTTCGCCACCGGTGCAAATATAGGGAACAAAACAGCATATAGACGCCGCTGCAAAACAAGTCCAGAATTGAAACCACTTCAGAAGAGCTCAAGAAACAATATCCTGGGTACCCATAATGCTGGCAAGATGCTTAGCAAGCTTATTAACTTTCTCTTGTTTGGCGCTTAAATCCTCCAGCACTTGCTGTTGCACCAGAAAGTATGCATCTGAATTCTGCAGGGACTTCCTCAGTCCGTCGCCTTCCTGTCGCATAACATCTGATCGATGGCTTTCAACTTGAAGTTGAGACTGAAGAAGTCGAACTGATTCAGGCAGCGAGTTCAAAGAGCTGGTGCCGGTAGTAGTAGGCAGTAACTCGAACACTACATCAAGACAGGACTTTGGGGTTGTCTCAGTGTCTTCAATATAGTTTTTATCAGCTTTCTTAGAGACCAACAGGGATGTCTCACTATCTTGAACCTTATCTGCATTACTTCCTTTACCATTGCATAATGGGGTACTCTTCTCCAATATTTTATCCGTGTTCTAAAAGAGAAACAAACAAACACATCACAGGTTTACAATGTAGTATATGAAACTCATTTTGGTAAACCAGTTCAGTTGTAAGGTGGACAGGATAACAGCATGAAACAAACATATACCTATGTAGTATGGTCACTGTATGGTCTATATCATTCTAGTTTATGTTGCCAAATCAAGATAGGTACAGTTCGAATCATATCTATTTAAGACAAAGCAGCATAGACATAATATAAGTGTGGGAAACTACACAGCAATAACAACACTTGTAATGTGCATGGCATGAGAACATAATTGTTTATTCAATTGAAACTGAAATCAACATAGAGCAAGTTACAACAGCAAACACGTTAAAGAAACAGGTTTAAAACATACCTGTTGCGCCATTGGAGTTTCAATTGCATCCTTCAAATTTGAAATTAGTTGGTATGAGTAAATACAGTGATGCAAGAGCAAAGTAGTATGAACCATAGCTACGGAACCTGACCTGAGAACAATTCTTCTTCTGCTTTAAGCGTTGACTTAGGGTTCGGAGTGGTGGTCCTCGTGCTTTGGGCACTGCAGTTGCCTTACTAACTGCTCGTGTTTGGGTGCTCTGTGGTGGAGACGGTGATGTGTCAACGGGAACTGGGTTACTATCTGCTGGGGTTGGGGTTAGAAGGGGTGTAGCTGGTTCCTTGTCCAACTGGGTAGGGGTACAATCTGCGTGAGTCTGGGTTATGTGTGGTGGGGCTAGTTCTTGGGCAAGTACAACCGTGGTTCTATCTCCACCGACAGGTAGCACGATCTTTTCTGAAGACCGTGTTTTTACTCCCACAGATACTGCCATCACCCCCTACAATTGAAATGGTTTATAAACAGGAAACGTAATTGAATGTACAGACATTGTAAGATAGACAGGTACAATGGATAGTAGGGAAGAAAACAGGGCATGAAATAATTCACATTTATGTGGTCTAACCAAACAGAATAGCAGGATATAATTTCACATATATGATGGCTAATTAAATAGGATAACATGACGCAATTTCACATGTATGATGGCTAACTAAACAGGATAGAATGACATACTTCAAAATATGATGACTATGTAAACAGGATGACATGATATAACTATACGATGTGTCTATTAAAGTGGTTGGCATGCCATAAATCACAAACATGCCATCGATGGAAACATGATGGCATGATATAATTCACGAATAGAATGACATAATTCAAAATATGATGACTATGTAAACTGGATGAGATGATATAACTATATTATGTCTTTAGAAAATGGGTTGGCATGCCATAATTCAGATACATGCTGTCTATGTAAACATCATGGCATGATATGATTCAAATATATGATTTATATACTAAGGAAGTGAGCAGAGGGCAATCGCATATATGATGTGTCAACTAAGGAGATGGCATTCAATATCGTGTATATGATGTAAAAACTAAGCGTTGCAATACAACATATGCATGATATGAGTAATATAACCCTATAAATTTTGAGCATACACCTCAGGGGGATAATAGGACTGGTCATCTACCTATGAATCCTCCTCTGAAGAGCTATCTATAACCAGGAAGATATCTGCTTCAGCAGGTAGCATTGTCTGCTCTGAAGACCTTGTTTTCACTCCAGATTTCTCCATCACCAATTCAAATGGCTGATGCACAGGAAGAGCAGCTGGATATACAAACATTGTCGACAAAAGCAATAAGAAATACAAAAAAAAGGACGGCATGATATAATTCACATATATGACGCTTGGCTAAACATCATGGCATTGCATAATTCACATATATAATGCCTTGCAACAAGATAGCATTGCATAATTCACATATATAATGTCTTGCAACAAGATGGCATTGCATAATTCACATATATGGTAATTAGACACTAAATAGGTGGCATTCACACAAAGCATGTCTAAACTAAGCAAATGACATAGCAATGCAAGATACCATGCGCACGATATGAGCAACATAACCCTGCCAAGTTAGAGCATGCACCTCGGGTGGGGGGGGGGAATAGGACTGGTCATCTGTCTCTGAATCTTCCTCTGAGGAGCTATCTGTAACCAGCAAGACATGCGCTTCGTCAGATAGCATTGTCTACTCCGAAGACCTTGTTTCCACTCCAGATTTTTCCATGGCCGTCCGAATGGCTGATGCACAGGAAGAGTAATTGAATGTACTAAAATTGTTGACAATTTTAACACGTAATAAAAAATGATGTCATGATATAATTCACATATAAGATTACTGGCTAACTAGGGTGGCATTGCAAAATTCACATATATGATGCCTGGCTAAACAAGATGGCGTTGCATGATTCACATATATGATAAAGAAACTAAACAGATGGAATTGACACAAAGCTTGTCTAAACTAAGCAGATGACATATTTGATGTATATAGTAAGCAATGCAAGGCAACATATGCATGATATTATCAACATCAGCATGCCAAGTTAGAGCGAAGACCTCATGGGGTAAATAGGAGTGGTCTTCTGCTTCTGAATCCCCCTCAGAACAGTTATCTTCCTCTTGATTACGATCCGAAATGGGTGGAGGGGGCTGTAACGCCCACGATGCGGCTATATCTCCCACGTGTCGAGGCACGACTTAGAGGCATAACCGCATAGTGGTTTTGTCGCAAGAAGGGTCATCTTCACACAATCCCATGTAATGAACAAGAATGGGATAAAGAGTTGGCTTACAATCGCCACTTCACACAATACATAAATATAATTCATACATCATCCAAAATACACACATAGACCGACTACGGTCAAGATCCAAATGAAAATAAGATAACCCCAAATGCTAGATCCCCGATCGTCCCAACTGGGCTCCACTACTGATCATCAGGAAAAGACACATAGTAACGACCACATTCCTCATCGAACTCCCACTTGAGATTGATCTCATCAACTGCACTGGCATCGTCGGCACCTGCAACTGTTTTGGTAGAATCTGTGAGTCACGAGGACTCAGCAATCTCACACCCGCGAGATCAAGACTATTTAAGCTTATAGGAAAAGATGGTGTAATGAGGTGGAGCTGCAGTAGGCACTAAGCATATATAGTGGCTAACATACGCAAGAGAGAGCGAGAAGAGAAGCAACGAAACGGTCGTCAACTAGTAATGACCAAGAAGTGATCCTGAACTCCTACTTACGTCAATCATAACTCAAACCGTGTTCACTTCCCAGACTCCGCTGAGAAGAGACCATCACGGCTACACACACCGTTGATGTATTTTAACTGGGTCAAGTGACAAGTTCTCTACAACCAGACATTAACAAATTCCCATCTGCCTCATAATCGCGGGCACGACTTTCGAAAGATAATACCCTGCAGGGGTGTCCCAACTTAGCCCATCATAAGCTCTCACGGTCAACGAAGGATAAACCTTCTCCCGGAAAGACCCAATCAGTCTCGGAATCCCGGTTTACAAGACATCTCGACAATGGTAAAACAAGACCAGCAAAGCCGCCCGAATGTGCCAACAAATCCCGATAGGAGCTGCACATATCTCGTTCTCAGGGCACACCGGATGAGCAGTCCGTACAACTAAAACTAATCCTCGAGTTTCCCCAAGGTGGCGCTGCAAAGGGCTCTAGTTTGGACCAGCACTCAGAGGAACACTGGCCCGGGGTTAAAATAAAGATGGCCCTCGGGCTCGCGAAAACCCGGGGGAAAAGGCTTAGGTGGCAAATGGTAAAACCAAGGTTGGGCCTTGCTGGAGGAGTTTTATTCAAGGCGAACTGTCAAGGGGGTCCCATAAATCACCCAACCGCGTAAGGAACGCAAACTCAAGGAACATAATACCGGTATGACAGAAACTAGGGCGGCAAGAGTGGAACAAAACACTAGGCATAAGGCCGAGCCTTCCACCCTTTACCAAATATATAGATGCATTAATTAAATAAGATATATTGTGATATCCCAACATATCCATGTTCCAACATGGAACAAACTTCAACTTCACCTGCAACTAGCAACGCTATAAGAAGGGCTGAGCAAAAGCGGTAACTTAGCCAAACAACGGTTTGCTAGGAAAGGATGGTTAGAGGCTGTCATGGCAATATGGGAGGCATGATATAGCAAGTGGTAGGTAGTGCAACATGGCAATAGAACGAACAGCTAGCAAAGCAAAGATAGAAGTGATTTCGAGGGGTGGTCATCTTGCCTGCAAGGTTCTCAGAGTTGTCGAAAGCTTGATCCTCGTAAGCGTACTCAACAGGTTCCTCGTTCACGAACTCGTCCCCCGGCTCTACCCAATACAAGAACACAAAACAATGGCACCACAATCAATCACGGGAAATGCACAAGCAACATGATGCAAAACATGTATGATATGCGATGCATATGCGTGCTCCAGAAGGAAAATGATGAACAAGGCAGTAACTTGGCAAACCAAGCATGCCACTGGAAAGATGAGATGATTTCGGTCGAAATCGATATAAAGATCACCGGAAACGGATGCACGGTTTGCAAATGGTAAGCAAAACAAGAATGACACGAATCTGCGATTAACAGCATGATAGCACTTAGAATGCAACAAGTAACAATGCTACAACACTCTAACATAGCAACAAAGCATATGGAAATAATCTAGAGGAGATGCTTGACAAAAGATGAACACTGAGCTACGGCTAGATCACCACATAACAGGCTCAAACAAACATGGCAAAAGTGCAAAAGATAACAGGTTCACAGACTTGGAGAAATTACTGGACATGTCTGAAACAGCATCAGGTAGCAATGTTCAGAGCACGAAATCAACATGCTACAGGAACTTATCATGGCAAAGCAAGGCATGACAGTATTCTACTAAATGCATATGACAAAAGGCCCTTACTGACCATAAGCCAAAAAGGACCAGAAGATATGATGGCAACCACGTAAACATAGCAAGTTTTGTTATCAGGTTTCAGACTTGGCAGAAAACAGAGCATGGCAGAAACAATAACATGAAGGCATCTTAATGAGCTTGATGCACTCACTACAAAGCAATGCATGACAAAACAAGCATACCTACAGCAAGATGGCATGTTTATGAAGCTATCCATGGCAAGAATAAATACATAGCATATATGGATCAACTACAATAAGCTTCGCAATATTGAATATCATGTTAACAATCTGCCAGAAATATTTTATAGCAAAAATAGAGCAAGATGGAGTCATGCTATGGCACTCCATAATTGCAAACAAGGGTAGGAATGGAATAATTACAACAATATCTACAAAACATCCTTACTGAACATCTCCAAAATATGCATGGATCTCTCTGTAGCATCAAGTTTACATGGCAACAAAATAACAGCAGACAAAGACTTAGTAGTCCCTGAAATCAGAAACATTACGGAGCCTAGTTTGCATGCTTGTGCTAGTCACCACAGAGACCACAGAAATACATGGCATACACCACTGGAAAGATGGCATGGCATACAACAAAACACATGTAGAGCTCATGCCCATAAGATGCACAGAATAAATGATACAAAAATGACAATTCTCCAAGTTCTGCTAAGAACCAGCAGATAACAGCAACTAGCACTCTTAATCTAGAGATTTGGGCATCAAGATGGACTCTAATGAACATGGTGCAATTGAGCAAAATGTAGAGCATCACGAGACGAACAATTCGATATATTACACGCGTGAAACGGAGCTATATGCAGAGAGTTATGCCATGATGAACAAGTGCACATGCTGTAAAAATATTGGAGACTTGGAGGAAATTCGGGGTACGGGAAAGTCAACATCGAGGTCAACCAGATCGGATCTCGGGCTCGAGCTCTCGCCGGCGACGGGAGAGGAGAGGGAGGCGGTGGCCGACCGGAGGGAGGAGAGGCGGAGGAGGAGCGGCCGGAGGCGGCGGCGCTCGGAGGAGGAGGCGCCGGCGGCGAGGCGGCGGACGACGCCGTGGTGCGCGGCGGCGGCGAGCAGTGGCGACGCGGCGGCGGCGGTCGGCGACAAGGTCGGCGGCGGGGCAGCGACCGACGACGGCGCAGGAGGCGAGGAGGCGTCGGGCGGCGGGGCAGGCGCGTGCGGGCCGCGGGGGCGGCGTACGGGCCCGGCGGGCCGCGGGCGGCGCGGGCCACGTGGCAGGCGCTGATTGGCCCGGGGCGGCGGCGCGATTTGTCCGGCCGGCGGCGGACGTGTCCGTCGGCATAGAGGGATAGGGTTAGGGTTGGACTGCGAATGTATTTCGGGAGAGATGCCTATTTATAGGTAGAGGGAGCTAGGAGAGTCCAAATGAGGTGCGGTTTTCGCCCACACGATCGTGATCGAACGACCTACAGCATGGAAGAGAGTTTGGTGGGATTTGGGCTGTTTAGAGAGGGGGTTTTGCTGGAACACACAAATGGACTTTGCGGATGCCCCGTTAACCGTTGGAGTACCAAACGACCTCCAAATGGAACGAAACTTGACCGGTGGTCTACCGGTGGTATACCAAGGCCACTTGACAAGCCTCGGTCCATTCTGAGAATGTTTGACACCTGCTCACGAAAGAAAAACAAGAGGGGTACACCGGAGGAGATGGGAGCGCCGGATTGCAAAACGGACAACGGGGAAAATGTTCGGATGCATGAGACGAACACGTATGCAAATGCAATGCACATGATGACATGATATGAAATGCATGACATGACCAAAATACAAAACGAAAAACAAAACCCGACCGCGAAGGGAATATCATAACACATAGCCAAAAATGGCAAGAGTTGGAGTTACAAATATGGAAAGTTACATCCGGGGTGTTACAGGGGCTGCCTTTGCGCCCACCATGGAGCGACGTTTGCATGAAATTTTATTGCCACGCGAGGCTCGTCTCTTTTGCTCTACATGTTCAGTTCCATTGTGTACAATAACTGACATGCATAGGAATAAAACATAGTGAGATTATGTAAGGAGTGCATGCACAAATCCAGAGTGATGGTAGCAAACTGTGGATAGACCCAAAACCAATGATAGCAGGCAGATAATAGCTTTAGTTAAAAAATACAGATAATGGCTCCTTTAATTTTTGTTTGCACCCAACATGAAACTCATAGTAGACACCCGAGATTAACCAGATAGTAGACAGATAGTACTGATTGCTGCCCCAATATGTACCCCACAACCATTTAAAAACTCAAGTTTCAGCATAAGTTTGGACCTGACTCGGAGTCTAATAGGTGAACACGACGATAAAGTAGCATGTCATCATATTAAGCGATGCATAACGTAAGTAGACACGGAAGAGTGCGACCTCTCTTGCGGACCCGTGTAGTCCTCAAGGTCATCTGCTCAGTTGATGATGGTAATGCAGTTGTCATGGCTGCCGGTGGCGGGGAAGAAGATCTGAGGTGGCGAAAGACAGTCTGGAAGAGCGGATCCCTGCTGTGGTGAACCCCTCCGTCGTTGGAGCAGCTGAGCTGGGGTGGAACACAGCACCGCAGGAGCAGGACAAACCACACAAGGTTTTCTTTGACACATATCTGTAACAGAAGTAATTATGTAAGGGCTTGTTTGAATTTGAGGATTCTAACGATGCAGGGATAGGAAATAGACAGGAATAGGATAGGAATGCACGTGCAAAACAGAGAATTTAAAAACACAGGATTTCTGCCAATCTGGGTGTTTGGTTCACAAGAATTGGAAGATCACAGGATGCAAAGAAGCATGGTGAGATTAAGTCAAACCACAAGAAAATGTACGGTTATAATGCTATTATCCTACTATCTCTTAGTCTTGTGCTTCATGAATAGGAATTTGAAAAGGAGGACAAGTGGAAATTAAAATTCCTACGGTTTTTGTTTCAAGGAGACACTAAAGGAACAAATCCTACAGTTTTCCTTTGCTCCATTCCTTTGCACCAAATTCATGAAAAGTAGTACCATAGGAAACTTTCCAATTCGTATGATTTTCATTCACTTTTCCTTTCAAGCACTGGCGATTCTAGTAGGCAGGCTTGAGCAAGGAAAAGCCTACACTAAAAAAATGTTTTGTGCTACTTCTGTTACTTTGGACCGAGGCCACTGCCCTACTAGCTCAGCTCCCAGGGCCATCGACAAATGCACAACTCAAACGCGCAGAGATAAATAATGATGGCGTTCAAGAGAGTCCATCATGGATAGCTAAGTTGCCTGGTACCTCACTGCTTGTCATATAGTAGGATAAAATAAACGTATTTCCCGTTACTCCGTGTGCTCAGTGGACAATATATATAACATGTAGAGTAAAAAAGAGATGCAACAAGTGTACAACCTCTTTGGTGAAGCCATGTCGATCTCAGCGTGATTGGGTTGGCCGGTGAGGATGCTCCGGCTGACTTGGCTGTCGGAGGAGGGGAAGAAGATCTTAGGCGTCTGGAGATGGAGCCCGAGGTACTGCTCCGCTGTGATGGAGGGTTTCGTCGTTGGAGCAGCTCCAATGAGTTGTACGACACCGAGGCTAAAGCAGGACAAGAGAGACAACATTAACCTGAGTGGAATTCTAATAGCATCTCCAATTGATGACGTAAAATACATAACCACAAAGTGCTAGATGTAAAATACATCAGCCGCTCATCTCTGAACTTAACTGTCGAAACTGAATTTAACTGTCGAAACTGACCTTAACTGTCAAAACTGAATTTTGCTGTCGAAACTAAATTTTACTATCGAAAATGAACGCACTGGAGGTGAGGCTACACGTCAGTCGACTGACTTTTTCATCTCTGGTCAGTCGATTTTGCAGCCGCTGGATACGAAATCAAGGGCCTGCAGTTCATCTTCAACCTCCACCCCCCTGAGCCGCCAGCCACCATCGGCCAAAAAGCCGCCCCCCACAGCCCGCGGCCGGCGGTGCGTCGCCCCGCCCGCCCCAAAAACACTCCCCACCGCCGGTCCGGCGCCGCCCCGGCCATCCCTCTAGGCCCCCCGTGCCGAGATTTTTCTCCGGCGATCCCCACGCCACCGCCCCATCACCACCGGCGACCAGCGCCCCCACCTTGAACCCTAAGATAGATAGTGGGGTACCTCTCCGGTGAGCCCCCTCCCCGCTGCGGCAGGTTCTTCCTTAACTCCGGCGAGCCCCCCCACCCCCTGAAAATTGACTGACCCAAAAGTCGATCCAGTCAACTAAAGTGTAGCTCAATCGGAGCAGCATCGCAAGCAAGAGCAAGAGCGAGAGCAGCAACGCGAGCAAGAGCAAGAGCAGACAAGGCAGGGGACCGAGAGCAAGAGCAGAGCAGCAGCGCGAGCAGGAGCTAAAGCAGCAATAGCTCCTACTGATGTGGACGTCGCCGCCGCCGTGGATGGAGCCGGGCCGTGTCGGCTCGGGACCGAGCGCCGGCAGCACCGTGAGATCGAATCAAGAAGAAAATGCGATGATTAGTGTACAACCTCTTTGGTGGCACCGATTAGGCCGCAACTTCATCCGAGGAAACGTTGATGATGATGCTCTTCCGGTGGTGCAGGTGAAGACGACGGTGTGGGCATGGAGGTAGCGCGACAGACAAGGGGAACATCGGGGCAGCTCCTTGGAGGTGGAGGACGGGGTGGCTCAACCGGCGGGACGACCAGATTGACGACGGATCCTCATCCGGTATGGTGGATGAGGGACGTCGAGGTGTTGCTGTGGACGACGTCGTCGGGGAAGAGGCTCCGGCTGGGTGGCGGACGGAGGAGGGTGTGGGGCTTCACGGGTTTTCCTGGCCTCGGTGTACGAATGGGTGGGCGGATGGGATGGGAGTGGGGAACCATGGCTTAGGGACGCGCTTGTCCGAAATGTGGGGTAAGTTACGAAAGTACCCCCACCAATTTGAGGCGGTTCTTTCGGTTCAGGGGTATCACGGGTGTCGGATCTCAGGTTCCGTCAAAACCCTTAAGGTTAGAACTCTGGGGTGCGCGCGAAGATCTCTCCCTCACAGATCACGCCCCCACACGCTTCGCGATCTCTAGGCTAGCTCGACGAACTCGCAACACAAGGGACAAAAGATTTATACTGGTTCAGGCCACCGTTGTGGTGTAATACCCTACTCCAGTGTGTGGTGGTGGATTGCCTCTTGGGATGAGGATGAACAGTATAGGGGGAAGAACAGCCTCCTGAGGAGAGGTGTTCTTGTGCTTGGTGAACTTGTGTGGGTGAGGATTGCTCACGATGAGATTGATCCGCCTCTAGATGAGTTGCCTCCTACCGTGGTGGCTAGTCCTATTTATAGAGGCCCTGGTCCTCTTCCCAAATATTGAGCGCGAAGGGATTCCACAATGGCCAATTTTAAAGGGGACAACTAGTACAACTTATCCTGACAAAAGTAGTCTTCGCCTGCCAAAGGCTCTGGTGATGACGCTGCCTTGGCCTCCACGGTGACCTCCGTCTTGCCGTCCTGCAGGTCTTGGTCTTGTTGCACCGATAGGAAAACCTTTGCTTGACGCCTCGATACTCCTTGCCCGCGCTTGCCCCCTTAGCACCAAAGGGGAAACAAGGACACTGTGCGCTGGCGCCCGCCTGGCGCCCGCCTGGTCTCGATCGTCATGGCTCACGTCACGAGAACCTCGCGAGGTTTGCCTTGCTTTGATCTCTCTGCCCCTCGCGAGCCAGCCTAGTGAGGCCGCTCCCGGGGAGGTCTTGTGTCGTCCGCCTCGCGAGGCTTGGCCCCTCGCGAGGGTCTTGAGTGCTCGTTGGTGAAGATGGGCCGTACGGGCCCGCTCGCAGAGCCACGCCATGGGCCGCAGGCAGGCAAGTCTAGGGACCCCCGTTCCCAGAACGCCGATAGTAGACCCCGGGCCCAAGGCGCGCTCGGACTTCGCTTCGAGGCGAAGCCAAAGGGCAAGTGCGGAGCGCCGCGAGCCCCCACAACCTGCGGCCTTGGTCGATGCGTGGCAGTTGATTGGATGTGGGCGTCTCCGCTTCCCCACGCTGCCTCGGCAACTGCCCGACTTGACAAGTCCCTGCGACATGCAAGGAAAATCATCATTACCTGTGATCGTGGGGGGCGCTGGTTGGCCTTCTCTTGTTATAAATGGGTAGGGGGCAGAGCCTCCGTCGCCCATCTCTTCCCATTCCGCTTTCTTCTTCTCCTTTGCTTCATTGCCAATGGCGGCACCAATGGCGCCATCCAAAGGTTTTCTGCCGCAGAGAAAGGAAAGGCTCCCCGCAACGAGCTTGGGCCGCTTCCGCCGAAGAAGAGGCTGGTGCATCGCCGCGACATGGTCGTGAGGGCGGAGGTGACGAGGCCCTGGTGCGAGCGGCCGCCTCCTGGATACCCGTTGCTCTTGTACGCCCAAGCCGAGGGCTTAGGAGGAAGAGGCAGCGAGCGGCGGCACGCGCGCCGCGGCCATGCTCGCCGTACCGCGGTGGCGCACGTCGCTGCCCCTGGAGTCCATGCCACGGACTCTCCGCGCGAGCTGGTGCTGTGGGCGGCGACACCCCGAGCACCTGTATCTGCTTCCCTTCCTTCTTCTTGGCCGAGATGCCGCCGAGGGGGCCCTCGAGCTTTGGCTGCAGCACGCCGACTGTGACATGCCGGCGACTGGAGCGGAGGTTGAAGCCATCTCCTCGGGCAAGATCTTCATGACCCGAGGCTGGGGTGAGGTCGCCCGAGTGTCCCGTGCGGAGGGCACCCTTGTGATCCACTTCGAGTATGACGGCGCCTCCACGCTGTTCTTCAAGGTCTTCGACACAGAAGGCCGCCGCCTGGAGTGTTGCTCCGGGAGGGGTCATCGGGTTGACGCCGCAGCAGGAGCAGGGCCTGCTGTCCGCGTCGCCAGCGGCTCCTCTGGAAGCCGCAGCGACGCTTGGGAGTCCAGCGATTCTCCCGAGCTCTACGAGACTCCGGAGACGAGCGACAACAGCTACGTGCCCTCTAGCTCTCGCCGAGCCCGAAGCAGAGCTGCAGCGTCCGGCCGCCGCCGCCGCTGATCTGGATGAGGTTGGCGCCGGCCTCTGGTGGCCCATTGTTGATGATGACGTCAGCCACAGGGGCACGTGTAGATAGGACTCCTTGAAGATTTTACCCTTTATTTCTTGCGAAGAATCGAGAGGTACCCCATGGGGGCGTGTAAAGGGTCTGTAATGTCTTTTGTCAATATTATCCTTATTATGAACTTGCGCGGGCGCGAGTCCTGCTTTAGCCCGGTCTCCCCTTTACAACCTCGCGACGACTCGGTGCTCTACGCTGACAGGTCCCGGTCCCCAGGCAGGCTGCAACCATCACTGGTATGCCAGGTCGCGTGCCGTGGTCAAGGCCAGGAGGTCAGCGGCCCGAGGTCCAGTAAGAGTTCCTGAGGCGCGATGCTCAGGATGTCCCCTTTAGCGCTCAAGCAGCCGTCGGGAGGTAAGAAAGGGGGGTGACGTTGCCGCAGCAGGGCTGTGGCTAGTGTGGTTCCTAGGCCTTAGTGGTTTTAGCCAACCCGGGCGCGAGACTTATCTTGGCGGTCCGGAGTCGATTCCTCGTGATGCGCCAGATTCGTGCGTAGGTGTCCGTAGCACAGCTAGGCCAGGCCCATACGAGCCTCCCCCTCTTCTTCACGTTCTCCTTCGTGCTCTACATCCTCAGGTCCCGGCCCTCGAGCGAGCTCAGCCGCCGCTGGTATGCCAGGTCGTGTGCCGTGGTCAAGGCCAGGGGTGAGGGCTGGAGAGCCAGTAAGAGCTCCTGAGTCGCGATGCTCAAGAGACCCCTTTTAACGCGCAAGCGGATTGCATGGGAGAAGAGGGAGCTCACGGTGCCGCCTGCCATCATCCTCAGGGGGTTCCAGCAAGCTAGCACAAGGAGAAACACAACTTGCCATTACGGTTGCCGGTCTGCCACTGGTTGCTCGGAGAGGAGATGAAGGCACTGAGGGCCTGGTGAGGTGACATGCGCGGGGCGTGCCGCGAGCCAGAGCTCGACCGGTCAGGTTTGTCGACGTTGCAGGAACGGACCCGAGCACAAGCGCCGTACTAGCGTGAGCAGCTCCCGCGGCGGGTGAGAACCACGCAGGTGATAGTCGTAGATAGATTAAGCATGGAAAGCAAACTGGCTCAAGTAAATGCATGGAAGATACATGCCACTGGGTCAGGCCCGAGCGGCTTGGGGAAGATGCAGCCCAAGGGGCGCCCCCAGCAAGGTAAGCTAACGACATAAAAAAAGGATACATGCCACAGGGACGGACCCACGCGGCCTGGGAATGATGCAGCCCGAGGGGCGCTCCCAGTTAAATAAACTTGGAAAATGTCACCTGGTTCTGTTGTTGAAGAAATGTTGAGGCAGCTGAAGAGGCGTGGCGAAGGGGTTGCTCCTCACGAGCCACCGGGACCCTGAGCCTCAGGAGGCTTCGGGGGTCTAGGCGGTTCCTTGAGGACTGTCTCCATCTCCGTCAGGACGGCGTGGTGCCTGGCCTCCTGAGCCACCAGGACGCGCCGCAAGTTGAGTCGATAAGCGGATGCCACGCTCGGCAGGCCAGAAGGGCTCCTGAGATGCGGCCCTATTGAGTCCTGGGACGTCGATGCAGACGCGCAGCCCGGCATCCTCGCCTGGATGGGGAGCTGCGCCAGGTGAGCGGCGATCGCCGCGCATGGCTCTTGCGTCTTGTAGTTCCTGAGTGGTCTTGGTGATGAACTCTTGAGTGGTGGTCGCTCCTCGCCATGTGTCCTCCTGAGGGAAACGTGCTGCAAAGCACGCCTCCAAGTGGTACCCGAGTGCCTCCCTCGTGATGTTGGCAAGGTCCGAGGCCCTCCAGAAGAGCCCCCGAGCCCTGCCCGACGAGGGCGCCGGGCGCGCCTTCCTATGCGAGGGAGGGAGGCGCCCCAGGTGCGGGCGCTGATCCTGACGAGGTACCACTCGTGACGCCACCCTCCTGAGGTCCTACACGGAGTAGCTGCTCCTTCTTCTTGGGGACAACCTCAAGAGGATATCGAGCTACACTGTTGTCGGGGTCTTCGATTGACGTTGCTTGGAAGGCGTGCTCGAGGGAGCACCTCGCATCTCTTTCTTCGCAGGGGATTGTGATGATCCCGCCGCTCCGTGGCATCTTTAGGACCTTGTAGCTGTGGTGCGTCACCACCATGAACTTGGCCAGGGCTGGATACCCGAGGATGGCATTGTACGGCAGATGGATGTGTGCGACGTCGAAGTCGATGAGCTCGGTGCGGTAGTTGTTGCGTTCTCCGAAGCTGATAGGGAGGTGGACCTGCCCTATCGGTGTGGTGGAGCTGTCGGTCACTCCTGAGAAAGGCTTGGTAGGCTGAAGCTGGTCGTAGGGCACTTGAAGGTTGTCGAACGTGTCGACGGGCAAGACGTTGAGTCCTGCGCCGCCGTCGATGAGGGTCTTGGTGACTTGTACGTTGCTGATGACGGGTGAACAAAGCATCGGGAGAGCGCCAGCGGTAGCCGCGCACTGGAGCTGATCTGCCGAACTGAAAGTGATGGCGCACTTGGACCACCTGAGCGGGCGAGTGGCCTCGAGCTTGGGGAGGACTGCGTTCACCTCGTGGGCAAACTGCTTGAAGATTTGCTGTGAGGCTGGGGCTTGAGCTCCACCCAAGATGCAGGCAATAGCACGCGGCTCTTGAAAGCCCCCAGCCCCCTCGTCTTGATGGTGGTCGTCGTTCCTTCTTGGCGGGGGCGGCAGCGGAGGAAGTCCAGCATTGCCCTGAGGACGGTCTTCGCGAGCTGATCCCTCCAGGCACCCTCGCGAGGCTGATCCTGCCAGCGGTCCTCACGAGGCCAGTAGCGCCACTCCTGGCGTGGGCCACGGTCGTCCCAGCATCCTCCGCCACGTCCTCCTCCGCGGCCGTAGCCTCGGCCGTTGCACTCGGGGAGTCGACCGAAGCGTCCATCGCGAATGGCACTGAGCTCCTGGCAATCGTTGGTGTTGTGACTGTGCACGTTGTGGAAGGAGCAGAACGGTCGGCTGCTCTTGGATGACTCAGGCTGGTCCTTGCCGTGCTTCGTGTCTGGCTCTGCCGCGAGTACGGCTGCTTGCTTGCGCTTCACGTCCTTGACCTTGGCTTTCTTCTCCTCCAGGTAGGCAGCTAGGAGCTCGAGAAGGGAAAGGCGCCCTTCCTCAGTCCTTGCGCACTTGGTCGCCAGGTTGAACATCTCCAGGGATGTGCACAGCTCCTCATGGATGGAGAGCTCCTCCTTCGTCTTGACGTCGCGGACGCCATCGGAGAACGCCGAGATGATGGCCTCGTCCATCACCTTGGGGATCTTGAGACGAACGTTGTTGAAGCGCTGGATGTACTTCTGGAGGGTCTCTCCTGGTTGTTGCTTGACGCGGCGCAGATCACCCGCGGCCGGGGGGCGGTCGCGGGTGCCCTGGAAGTTGGCGACGAAGTGGTCGCGCATCTCATCCCAGGAGGAGATCGAGCCTGGAGGCAGGTTCAGGAGCCACGAACGAGCGCCGTCTTTGAGCGCCATGGGGAACCAGTTTGCCATGACTTTCTCGTCACTGTTGGCCGCCTCGATGCTCAGCTCGTAGAGCTGCAAGAACTCCGGGGGGTCGGGGGTGCTGTCGTAACGAGGAGGCAGATCCGGCTTGAACTTGCCCGGCCAGGCGACGCTACGCAGCTCGGGGGTGAAGGCGCGTCAACTGGCCGTGGTCGCCGGGGCCCGTCTTGGAGGTGGAGCTTGGTCTTGGCGCCCATGCGCCGCCATGGCGAGCGGCGCAGGGCCCTGCCGCAGCAAGCGATCCTGACGTGGCGGTGCGGGGAGAGCTGGAGCGTTCTCTTGCGGGTGAGGGACTTCTTGGCAGCTTCCTTCTTCGCGCACGGGCACCGGACGCGGTGGGTCATGCCACGAAGCCGCGCGCCTTGGTGCCAGGGCGCCGTCTTGGTGCAGAGGTGGTGGAGGTGCTCCGTGAGCTACGTCGCCTGAAGCTCGTGGTGGACAAGGCAGCGAGAGGGACGGTGCAGGGGAGCCCCCTGCGGCACTGACAAGCTCCGTGATGCGGTCCAGCCAGTCCTCGTAGAGGTCGTCGACGGGGCGGTAGCGCCGGAGCTCACGTGCCATGCACAGCGCGGCCTGCGCGTCCACGGGAGCGCGGCGAGTGTGGGACGACGAACCGGCCGGGGTCAGCGACGGAGTGGCGGTGCGGCCGTCACGCCGCACTGAGGGGTGCAGCGAGGAGGCTTGCTGCTCATTCCCCGCCGGGCCGATGGCGGCGTTGGCGGCAGGTGCGGAGAACGACGAGTTGGCCCGCCGACGGGAGCCGTCTGGGCGACGTGGGTGGCGAGGGCAGCCCTGCACTCAGCATGGGCTTGGTGGGCGTCCGCCATGGAGATGACGAAGCAACGGGGCACGGAGCGACGGAAGGAAAGCTTCAGCGCACCCCTACCTGGCGCGCCAAATGTCGGATCTCGGGTTCCGGCAAAACCCTTAAGGTTCGATCTATGGGGTGCGGGCGAACATCTCTCCCTCACAGATCACACCCCCACACGCTTCGCGATCTCTAGGCTAGCTCGACGAACTCGCAACACAAGGGACGCAAGATTTATACTGGTTCGGGCCACCGTTGTGGTGTAATACCCTACTCTAGTGTGTGGTGGTGGATTGCCTCTTGGGCTGAGGATGAACAGTAGAGGGGGGAGAACAACCTCCTGAGGAGAGGTGTTCTTGTGCTTGGTGAACTTGTGTGGGTGAGGATTGCTCAAGATGAGATCGATCCGCCTCTCAATGAGTTGCCTCCTACGGTGGTGGCTAGTCCTATTTATAGAGGCCCTGGTCCTCTTCCCAAATATTGAGCGGGAAGGTATTCCACAACGGCCAATTTGAAAGGGGACAGCTAGTACAACTTATCCTGACAAAAGTAGTCTTCGCCTGCTAAAGGCTCTGGTGATGACGCCGCCTTGGGCTCCACGGTGACCTCCATCTTGCCGTCCTGCTGGTCTTGGTCTCGTTGCACCGATAGGGAAACCTTTGCATGACGCCTCGGTACTCCTCGCCTGCGCTTGCCCCCTTAGCACCAAAGGGGAAACAAGGACACTGTGCGCGCTGGCGCCCGCCTGGCGCCCGCCTGGTCTCGATCGTCATGGCTCACGCCACGAGAACCTCGCGAGGTTTGCCTTGCCTTGATCTCTCCGCCCCTCGTGAGCCAGCCTGGTGAGGCCGCTCCCGGGGAGGTCTTGTGTCGTCCGCCTCGCGAGGCTTGGCTCCTCGCGAGGGTCTTGAGTGCTTGTTAGTGAAGATGGGCCGTACGGGCCCGCTCGCAGAGCCACGCCGTGGGCCGTAGGTAGGCAAGTCTGGGGACCCCCGTTCCCAGATCGAGATTTCACAGGAGGTGGGACTTGTCGCGTGTGTTGTAATTTTGGAATAGCAAGGCGTGGGTTGAGATGGAGGGTGTTGTCGGAGCACAACGAGACAAAGATATATATTAAATATTTCGGGCTAACAAGGCGCGGGTTGAAATTTCCGGGCAAGCCTAACGTGTACTGTACCAAATCAATTCGCACTACAAATGTCATTCAAAACTTTGAATTCATGTTATGTTCAATTAAAATATTTCGCTACGTGTATAATGCATGCAACCTACTACTCAAATGAACGTTTTAGTGCATTCCAAACGTATATACTACCGCTTCAATATGAACTAAATTTGAATTCGTTTCTCTATTTGAATAAGATCTACAATAATGATTGTTGTGAAGTCAAAGCATTTGAATTCGTTTCTCTGTTTTAATAAGATCTACAATCATCATTATTGTCAAGTTAAACCATCGTTTGTGTATTATCTTCACAGCACACCACATGATTAGTCTCGAGTTACATATGAACTATGTGTACTATATGAACTCGAACTCGATTTTTTGAATCCACTTTATGTTGATTTCAAATCACAGTACATTTCAAGCTCTAGCTAGATCTTCATAATCTAAACCATGTCTCATATGTATAATATGTTTATCACATTATGTATGGTGCCCCGCCCCCTACGCCTACAAGTATTTAGATGTGAGTTGCAAACACCACACATTACCACAAATTCAAATAAAATGTGAGAATGTTCGATATATAGTATTGTTTAGATTGTTCGATATTTAGTTGTAAGCTGCAAACGCCACACATTATCACAAATTCAAATAAAATGTGAGATTGTTCGATGTATAGTGTGGTTTAGATTGTTCGACATTTAGCTGTGAGTTGCAAACGCCATCATTATCACATTATGGTATAACATGTGCAAAACCACAACACGCGTATCACCACTATATTCATGCATGCATATGTTTAAAACACTATGATCTCCTATTCAAATATATGAATCCACTTTCATATCAAATTATGATCTTTGTTAGTCTCTAAGACCCACACAATCCTCTAACCTTTGTAGCTACCACTAACTTTCTCTCGTGCATGCACACGCCTTCCTCGCCCTCGCCCTCCCTCAACATTCTATCCATCGCGCACATTCATTTTTTTTCTTTAGGTCGTTCTCCCATAGTCTCCACAACTCCTTTCCGACACACACCGATCGATAAACCTCTCCAGAGATGTCTGCCTACAACATACACACGCACCTTCAATCTCCTCCTTTATGTGTCCTTGCCTCGTGTCTCTCATACGGTCCCACACACATGTAAACTCCCGCCCCTCTTTTCATCGATCTCACAACCGCACACTCCTCCCCCTATCTAGCTAGTAGCTGGGCCTCTCCCACCACCTCCTAGCTCCATTCTCTCTGTCTATCCGTCTCGCCGGGCCTTATTTGCCTCTAACAAATGGACGTACACCGACCGATCTCCCGCTATACATATAGCTAGCTAGGTCCTTATAACTCGTTTTTCCCACGCGTCGATCGATCTATCTCATTAGTTATGTCTCTCCCTTCCTCTGACAAACAACAATTGATCCACCGATCTAGTTAGGTTTGCTTACCAAACACATGGTTCCCCTTCATCATCCATGGATGCGTCCCGACAGGTCTATCACGCACAGGCACACACAGAAACACATCCCCACTCTTATTGATAATATTGCAGTTCCACCCTCAGTTTGTCTAGTAGGCCTCTCCCACCATCTTCGAAAAGCAACTCCATCACCCATCCAGCACTCTACCCCTCTCCCTCCCTCTCTCTCTCCTCTCTCTCTCTGTCCCATCCTATTTTCCGTCCTTCAGTTATGTATGGATGTCGACCGATCTCCCTCAAGACATAGCCGGGTCTCTCCTTCTCAACACATATACGAGTCGTTCTACCTCTATAGTTAGGCGTCTACCTACCCCTCCCCCACCCCCTCCCACACACACACACCAATACATCGAGCGCTCTAGTCATGTCTCCCTGCCACGCACAAACTTGACCTTTGCCCTCTGACGTTCCGGTAGGTCAGTCGCCCTATATCTTTGACTTGCACACACACAAAATTTCGATGGCTCTCTTCATCGATCTCGCACCCACCCACTTGATCCTCTCTTGGACTCTATCGATATCTATGACCCCTCCCTCTCTTCTCGTGGATCGCCCGGCCCTCTATATATGATATGGATAGGCCTCCATTTCACACACATTGCATGCAAAATTTTGTTTGAGATGTCATCGACACATATTCCCACAAATACATTCACAAAATCAACCTCCTCCCCCCCCAAAAACAAAAAACACTCACGAACGCACAAGCCATTTTTCTAGGTTTGTATCTCTACACACACTCACGTAGGTGGGGGACATGCACGAAGAGAAGAGGTGCACACACGGCGCACGTACTCCCGTCTCTTTCCCAACCACACCCGCGCGGGTACACGGTGGAGCTCATTTCTGTACGAAAAGGCAGCCCACGTGGTAATTTGACACGTGTACTGGTTGTCCACTTGATGGAGGGTGGATCGTCTACCACGGGTGAACAAACAAATTGCGACTTGACGCGTTATGTTAAAAAAGAGGCAAACCATGTGGGGCCTACCTTAGAGGCAAGGCTCTATACATTGGAGTACTTTTGATGTGTCCCGTCAACTCGCAGAACGAGGAGAAGCTTGCTTAGTACGCCGTCTCCCCCGCCCACGGGTGGGGTGGCTCGCAGGATGAGGTAAAGCTTGCTTACTAGTAGTAGTACTGTACGCCTTACGCCCGCTCCCTCGCCCATGCGCGCGGTGGCTCGCAGGACGAGGAGAAAATTTTACTACTGCCTCTGTTTACTCCTCGTCCCTACTACCTTGGTTAGAGAGATTATCATATTGTTTGGAATATATATGTCCTTTAGTAGATTTCAATATGAACTACTAGTACATACTCCAAACACTGATGTATATAGACATATTTTAGAGTGTTGATTCACTCATTTTGCTCCGTATGTAGTCCATATTGAGGCCCTCTTTGGTTCATAAGTCCTAGGACTTTTTCTAGTCCCAACTAAAAAGTCTCTACTCCTTAAAAAGTCCCTCCTTGTATGTTTTTAGGGACTAAAAAGTCCCAAGTCCCTCCCTAGAGGTTATTGAATGCCATGCTTACCCCTAGTATACAGAAAAATAACAACCAAACAACACCATGGGGCGGCGGGGCAATGGGTGCAGGGAGGGACATTGTTGGAAAAGTCCCAAAAAAGACTCTCCTTGAGAGTCTTCTTCATTAAGTCTCAAAAAGCAAGTTTTAGTCCCTAGTAGTCCCTCATGTTTGGTTAAAAAGTCTCTTAGAGGGACTTTTTCTAGTCCCTACACTAAAAAGTCCCTGGAAACAAACACCCCCTGCATAAAGTTGAGACACTTATTTTGGAACGGAGGAAGTACATATTTGCTATGATCTGTCAATCATTGAGATGCAATAGCATGCATGTTAGTCTCCTTTGTATTTGATGAAATGTTGCAACGGGCAACCTTGGACGCAAGATACATGTAATAGAAGCTGGAAGCTTCATAGCATTGTACTATCTCGCTGATAAATTACAGTACGTACTATACTAGTACTTCCTCCGTTCCTAAATATAAGTCTTTGTAGAGATTTCACCATGAACCACATACGGATGTATATAGATGCATTTTAAGTGTAGATTCATTCATTTTGTTCCGTATGTAGTCCACCTAGTGGAATCTCTACAAAGACTTATATTTAGGAACGGATGGAGTACTATGTAAAGAGTTAGGTGTCGCAGGGTGTCCAGAAAATATGGTGATAGTGTGAGGTGGGCCATGTAATCACTGAGCCTCCGTGTTTTCACTGCTCATGCACTCCTCCGCCGTAAGAATGGAGCAAAATGTAATCTAGTAGTACCTCCTTTCGCCGAAAGCGTGGGACATCCAGCAGTCCTACCACCTTAGTAATAATGACCAATGAGCCGTCAAATCACATAGACCCAGCAGTAAGTTGGACGGACAAAGCAACCATCACTCTTGAATCCGCTTCTCCCTTCAATGCAGGCACCAGTGAGAGGCCGCGTCCGCTCTGCTCAGGCATGAATGCGGCACCGATTCTTTGGAGCGGCGCTGACCATTTCGGGCAGGAAGCGCGCGCGAGCGATGGAGGGGCTTTGGGTGGGCCAGGCTGGTCAGGAGCGGGCGTGGCACCTGTCCGCCTGTCCCTACCGGATGCCCGGAAATGACAGGATGCACCGACTCTCGCGGCTAAATCGTACACTACACACCATCTCTCTGTAGGCGTAGGTCGATCTATCGCTCTCTCTAACACACACATGCTGTTAAACACACACACACACACACGCACACACGGGTTCATAGAATAGGAAAATCATGCGAGTGCAAAGCCACAGGAAGTGAGATACAAATGGAGTACGTACAAGAAGAAAAGAGGTGACGAATATTCCATCAAACCTGGACTGAGGAGTAGTATTCCCTCCGTCTAGGTGTTAAGTCATCGTACGGAAATCAGATATTCCCAAAATGTTTAGGCGTCGTCCATTAACTTCGCATCTTAATCCCCTCCTGGCCTCGTTGCTAGCGAGCGTTGTTACTTAGGGAGAATTTGGATCCTTAGCAAGAACAGCTTATAGCATAGCCGGGCAAGGTTAGGCGTTTGGAACTATTAAAATATGTTAGCTTTTGTGGGCCAGCTAGCTTGGGTGGGCTAGAAAAACCTTGCTAGCTCAGGAGAGCCAGATCGGCTCGCTTCCGATGGCAAACATCGCGTAGTAGTAACATAGACTAGTAACATATGCATGTTACTAGTCCAAATTACTCATCACTATGACCAGCCTAAGCAATGTAACCAAGCGCTCCTTACTCTGCCTTGTTATCTCCCCCGGAAACCCAATGCATGGAGCGCAACTACACGTTGATTAGTCAAGAAATCAAAGTCGGCTTGCATGCGAGTAATACGTGGCCCTGCATGGTAGCTAAAACGACATCTCTTAGTCGTTTGGATTAATTGTTGTGTTTAGAGACGGAAATTAGGGCTTTGATTGGAGGAATGACCGGTCAAGTTTCTCCTTCTCCTCTAATATGCTTGCACCTTGGTCCCGCTGTACCTTCTAACATGACTTATTACACCTAGGCGGAGGGAGTCGTACAAGATACGGTGGCACACTGACTTAGGTCGAATACAAGTGCCCAAAATTGTGTGCGTGTTATAATAAGGATTCACTTAAAATAATACGTGGGCGAATAGAGGGATCAATTGGACAGTGTTCCCGAGCAGTAGCGAGATGTGTGAGGTAAGATACACCGCTGGCGCTTTTGATTTTTCTTATTAATTTTTTTGTTTCACCCTCTGACTAGTGGGACCCAACGTACTACGTGGAGAGAGGTAAGGTGACTAAGGCTGCATTATTTCCGCACCACTGTGGATAGTCTTACCACCAAAGCCGCATGACACGATTATGATTTAAATCCCAATGACTCCTGAAAGTGCTAGTTATCGACTAGAGGGGGGGTGAATAGGCGATTTTTATGGAAGTCTTCAAAACATGAGAGTTTCGAAGACAAACGATAGAAATGAACCTATAAACATGCAGCGGAAGGTAGACTACACTAAGCAAGCCATAGTCAAGTATTCAATGAAGTGAAAGCACGAAGACTAATAGCAGCTAGGTAGTAAAGATCAGGATGGAAGATAGTATGAAGTCAAACAACAATAGAAGTCACACAGTGAAGTCAAACAGGTAGTGCAAGAAGGCAATGACTTCACGAAGGCAAACTGAAGTAAAGAGAGGGAGAGGATAGAACCAGTCACTTGGTGAGGACAAAGGATTTGTTGGACCAGTCCCAATTGCTGTGACAACTGTACGTCTGGTTAGCGAGGCTGAGATTTAACTCAGAAGACTGTGTCTTCACCTTATTCCCCTTGAGCTAAGGACACCCAGTCCTCGCCCAATCACTCCGGTAAGTCTTCAAGGTAGACTTCCAAACCTTCACAGACTTCGTTCACCGGCGATCCACAATGACTCTTGGATGCTCAGAACGCGATGCCTAACCGGCTGGAGGATTCACAATCCTCAAGTGTAACAAGTCTTCAGGTCACATGGACAGAAAGACTTCAGTGATGCCTAACACTCTTTGGCTCTGGGTGTTTTGGGCTTTGTCCTCGCAAGGATTTCTCTCTCTCAAAAGCTTCGGAGGTGGGTTGCTCTCAAACGACAAAAGCCGTGCACTAACTCTGAGCAGCCACCAATTTATGGTGTAGGGGGTGGGCTATTTATAGCCACTAGGCAACCTGACCTGATTTGTCCGAAATGACCCTGGGTCACTAAGGAACTGACACGTGTTCCAACGGTCAGATTTGAAACACACGCGGCAGCTTGACTTGGGCTACAAGTAAAGCTGACTCATCCAGCTCTGGATAAGATTTGCTCTCATTGTCTTCGCTCGAAGACATAGGATTTGGTTGAGCATCACTTCAGTCAGTCTGACTTTGTTCACTGGGACCCCAGTTGACAGTACGGTGGTTCCTATGACTCAACAAAGAAGAAAAGGAAACAACGAAACAACTAAGTCTTTGCGCTCCATAGTCTTCACGCGATGCCTTCTCATGTCATACTCTTCAATGTGAATATCTTCACATACCACCATTGTCTTCAATGTCTTCATACATTTTTAGGGGTCATCTCCGGTAGGTAAACCGAATCAATGAGGGACTACTACCTGTGTTATCCTGCAATTCTCACAAACACATTAGTCCCTCAACCAGGTTTGTCGTCAATACTCCAAAACCAACTAGGGGTGGCACTAGATGCACTTACAATCTCCCCCTTTTTGGTGATTGATGACAAACTGGTTGAAGTTTTCAACGGGGATAAAAGTATGTGAATTGGCAAAGGATAAAGGTATTGTGTTCATAAGTAGCAACAGGCTCCCCCTGAAGATGTGCATATAAGTAATTTTCTTTTGGAATGCAAATGCACATGGCAGGTTGTACTTGTGGAGATCCTTTTCAACTTATGAAGACAATTCATCATGCATGATATGATATAGCGAAGATAATGACATGCAAAATGAAAAATGGACGTCTGCAATATGACTTCGTGTGGGATTTATCATCGCACATGCGGAATTTATCATCGCATCACAGAATAGTAGAAAACGTAGCAGACGACCATCAAGTTTAAGTGTTACAACTCAAAGAACCAAATGTATCAAAAGCGAGAGTTGTAAACACTAGGCAAAATATAAAGCAACCGCCCATATGGACCCGCTTGAAGACTATCAACTCATATGCTTCTCCCCCTTTTGTCAGTAAGGACCAAAAAGGTTTGAAGACATAGAGCCTCTACTCATTCCCAAAAGGAGTAGGAGAAGCTGCAGGGTCGGCGTCGGGGTTTGGCGGTGCAGAAGAACTTGGTGCAGTGTCGACACGCGCTGAAGTTGGAGGTGGTGAAGTAGCATCATCTTGGTCATCTATGACTCTGGCATTCACCGTTGCAGCTGAGGAGGAATAGTCAGAGTCTTCAAGAGAGGGAGTCCGACGCAAGACAGCAATCCTTGGAGGAGTGGAGTCAAACTTGAATATTTCAGTGAAGCCATCGTCTTGAAGATCTTCTTCAGCACTCAGCAATGCCAAACTCTTCCATGCCCTCCGACAGGTTTCATGAGTGACGAATGCATTCTTGGTGGCAAGATTGTGAATGCGATTGACATCTGCCAAGACGCTTTGCATCTGTCGCTTCAACCAGTAGTGATGCTTATCCTGTTTCTGATGAAGGGCGACGAGAAGCTCTCGATCATTGAGAACACGAGATCACTTTCGAGGCCTTTGCGCAATTGTGCTCTCAGTGGCTTCAGTATTGGCACGGTGAGGGCCACGTGTATTGCCAGCCAAAGGATAAACACGAGTGACGGCCTGGACTCCTTCAATGGGCTGTGTGAAGCTTTGATGATCAGCATTGTGAAGATAAATAGGCTCCTTGGCAGGCTCAGGGTATATGGCTTCAACTGACATATCAACCTCTGGCAAAAAGATCAGATGGTTGCGAGCAGAAGGCTGATAGTTGACAGCTGAATGAAGCTTGATAAGGCGCATAACCCATGGAGCGTAGAACTTCAGACCAAAGAGATCAGAGCCTGATGCAGCCAATTGCCTGATAAAGAAGTCTTGAGCATTGAAGCATATGCCATTGAAGATATAAAAGACCAATGTCTTCATCGCTCCTTCAAGCTTTGCTGCAGAAGAATGTCCCTTGATGGGCCATAGAGTTCGCCGTATGATATGATAGATTGTTTGGGGCAGATACTCTAGGTCTTCAACAAAGAATTCTCTTGGGTATTCTGCGTCGCGTGGCAGAGGCTTCATCATGCTTAGCATTTGGCTCATGTTGGGCTCTGGCTTCTGAAAGATGCTCTCCAATGCATTACGGTGAAGCTGACAACCAGGCTCGAAGAGTTCACCTGGAGTGGGCAAGCCAGTTAGCTCAATGATATCAAGAGCTTTGGCTTCATTATGGACATTGTCTGTCATCCACTCAAGGACCCAAGTCTTCGGATCCCTGTTGTAGCCGCGAATGTGGTGGGTAGCATAAAATTGTAGCAGAAGCTCTTCATTCCAATGCTCCTTATCAGTCACAAAGTTCAGCAGACCAACATCACGGAAGCAGTCAAGGGCTTCTTCAAGGCAGGGCAGACCAGCAATGGCTTCACAATCTAGACGCATATGTGGAAAGATGCGCCCTTGGTGATAGAGAGCACAAGAATAGTAACTGCGCTGCTGATAGCTCCAGAACCGATCAGATGAGATCCTTGGCTTGGAATAGGGGTTCTTGGCACTATCAAAGAAAGTGTTGTGCGCAATGAAGCCATTTGCATTGAATGACCCTGGTGAAGTGGCAGTACCTGGAAACCTGGGCAACCTTGGCTTTGGCTTCTGGACCTGAGGCTTGTGCTCGACATGATAGTCAAATTGCGGACCGGCAGGAGGTGGAGGAACTAGAATGGGCCATCGGACTGTAATCAGCTGACCACGATCAAATGCTTGCTCGATGGTATGTGGCCTTGGAGGTGGTACAGGAGCAGTGGCAGTGGCAGTGACTTCAGGCTGCAGATTTGCATCAGGTGCAGCATTGGCTTCAGGTGCAATCACTTCAGGCACCACATTAACTTCAGGCGCCACATTAGCTTCAGCCATGACAACGTCATTGGCTTCAGTGTTGGTGTTGGTGGTCGCCTCAATGTTATCAACCTCCACCGAGTAGATGGAGGGTCGGACAGGTTCTCCTTGAGAACAACTTCAGGGTTGGTTGGGGGTGTAGCAACACGTTTTTCTTCATCTCTTGGCTCTTCTTGTTCATCGGCTGATGCAGCCGGAATATCTTCAGCCGCCTTGGCTTCAGACTCGGGGATATTCGCAGTAGGAGAGGCTTCAGGAAATACTTGGCGTGATACTGATTGGTGCTCTTCTCCTTCTGGAACACTTGACAGAGTGACTTGTGGCCTTGGTCCTTTTCGAAGCCTGCGAAATGCTGGCGACGCTTGTGGAGATGGAGTAGGTTGGGCCTCAAAGTCATCATCTTCAAGCACCGGAGTGGTGACTTGAGTTGGAGGAGTAGCTGGTGTTTCTTCTTGATGGGGGGAGTCTTGAGGGTGATCAGCCCATGAATCATCCTGAGCGATTGGCGTCAAAGGACGGGCAATGCTGATGAGTTCGCTGTTCGTGAGAACAGGCGATGATACCACAATGTGCTCGATCTAAGGAAGGACTCCATCATCTTCTACATTGTCTTGGGGACCAATGTCTTCAGCTGCGGTGGGGTTGACAGCTGGAATGTCTTCAGCTTCAGGAGCCTCTGGGGAAGTAGGCTCATGAACTATCAAACGACGCTCTTGTTGTGCAGATGCAGGATGAGCAACAGAAATTGGCTCGACGACAAGGGGCTCTGTGGGAGCAGCCCAATCTTTCTTCTTGGTTTTGCGCTTCTTGGCAGGTGGAGCCTCGTCAATGGTGTTCTTGGTCTTGCGCTTTCTGGCTTTGGCTTCAGCTGCCCTTGTTTTCTTGAGCTCCTAAGCCACTGTGGGGACCTTAGGCTTCACGCCTGTCATACTAGCCGGGAAGACAATGCGAGGTTCTTCCCACCTGGATGCTTCAGCTTGGTCCACAGCAGGCTTCTTCTTGGCAGCCATCTTGGGGTCGATGCCAGGACGCCCAAGGGCCTTGCGCTTCTCAGCTTCATTGTAGGCTTGAACACATTTGGCAGCCAAGTGCTTCATTCGCTCTCAAGAACCTTTGGCTTCGTCATGTTTCTTGTGAAACGCCTCCTTGAGCTCATGCAGCATTGTCTTGAAGTTTTGGACGTCTGTCACACTGAGCTTGGCCATATGCTTCTTGAACTAAGCCTTCTCATAGTCAATTTTGTGCTTTAGTTCAATGATTTTCTGAGCAAGTGCCAGCTCAGGAGCAATGGCACCATGGAAGGAGACGTTGAGGCCAATGGGGAGTTGCAGATCATCAAAGCTGAGATTGGGGGTGTCAAACCACTCATCAATGAAATTGGTCAACACTTCCACGTCAAAGAGAGGCAAATCATTGAAGATTTCCGCCTCTTGCTTGCTCTTTATCAGCAGCTCAAGAGCATCATCAGCAAGATCGTCGTCACTCGACAGATCAATGGCGTCGTTCTCATTTCTTAGAACAGCAGCAGGGGTCAGTGCTTGACCAGTGGTGTGAATGGGATTCTTCTTCTTCTTCTCAGACTTGGAGATGCGTGAGAGATCTTCAGACTGCACACTTGGTGCAGGAGGAGCAGTGGCCAGAGGCTTCGCTCGTGAAGCTCTTGGTGCAATGGAAGGCTTCGAAGCCTTGGGTTTCTTCAGCTTCTTAGGCTTCGGTGGTGCATGCGCTTCGTCAGAATCAGCGTCATGTGCAGAGTGATCCACGGCTGCCCCTTGAACCATAACGTGAGTGATGAGACCTTCTAGGTTGTAGAAGGGCCCAACAAGATTGGGTTCAGCTTCGCGTGTGCCATCGGCACGAGGAGCAGAGGGACCTGGGTGGAAGATTTTTGTACAAGATGTCTCCCCAGGGTCGCTTGATGGCATTCTTTTCAGCATATTCCTGGGTCACGAACCTGTACTTGTACCATTGTTCTGCCCAATATCTTCGAATCCATTGGATTCGAGTTTTGTGCTGATTGTAATCCTCTTCTGGATCTGTCTTGTATAGCTCATAGAGGTCAGGTGGTAAATCTCTTGATGTTCCCCCACGGCGCTGTCTGCCTCCCTTCCTTGCTGACTTATCTGTGGCCATGTAGTTTAGACTGAATGGCTTCAAAACTGTCAAAGGCTTCCGTCTGCTGGTCAGACAGGAACTGGCTTCGGGAGAGTTGATATGATGCTGTAAGAATTCTGCAAATGAATGCAGACTATGAGAACCAAGGGCTTCTCCCACGGACATGTACCTGTGACAGCATTAGAGATGCGAGGGAAGGCGAAGAGGTCATATGCATTCTCAGAAGATTTTGAAGATAAATCAGTTTAGAAGACATTGACCTCACAGCGCGAAGACATTCACTTATATGGTGGGAGTTGGTTCCAGATTGTACGACTCCAAGAATAGGTACAAGTGAGGAATCTAACTACGTGTGAAGCATAAGTGAATATACTAGGCATATTATGAGATGCAGAACATGATAGATCCAAATTTGTGGTGGCAGAAACCACTTTTGGTAGAAAGGATGAATTTATCGGACCAAAAAGATGGTAAAAAAAGAGTTTTAATTTACCACACGATGAACTGCTAGACGGACTAGAAGATGAGGCCGAGCAGTTCAATCTTCCGTGCCCTAACTTGGCGACGGAGGATACCTACGGCGGCGGCGGAGACGACGATGTCCGCGGCCGGCGTGAGGACGGCGTCGGTGAGGTTGCGGCAGCTAACCGCTTTGTCGCCGGCGTCGTCGAGAGCTAGCGGTGGCGCTAGGGTTTTGACGAGGTGGAGAGGTGGAAGAAGGATTTTTGACCGTGATGTGATGTGCATTTATAAGGAGAGGGACGGCACAACGCAATTACGCAGGTGCCCCTGGCGGTTCACACCTGAGGGACACGTGGCGAACATGCAACACATTGGGAGGTGTTCCATGTTCCCATGCATGCCTAGACTGTCGGGTGGTCGTTCCGGCTTCTCCGGATTTCAGGCAATAAGGATAGAGCATTTAAAACAGATTTAATGTTTGTCTCTGTATCTTCTGCTGACAAGGACACAGAGAAGACATTCGACGGTTTCAATAGAATGCATATGATTTGGATAGATAGATTTGAGGTAGAAGCATAGAGAGGTTAGGGTCCGATCACATTCACTTAGTCCAAAAGATTCAAATGAGAAGACATAGCAATAAGTGAATGTTGTGGAGGACAAAACACTAATATATGTATATATCAGAATAAGATCAAATCAACATTGTGAAGATAAACATGAAGTCATGTTAATATTGAAGACAAACTAAATGCGAAGACTTAGCAAATGTAACGCCATGAGAAAAACACTTCAAAAGAAGAATTTGGTGGTGGCGTTACCCACTGTATAGGAAGTATTAGACCCAGACATGGCGCACAATTATCGTGGCGCTCCGAAGTCAAATTCCGCATTAATGTATTCACACTCAGAGTGTAAGTCTTCATTGATTGAGGACATACATTACTTCGTGTGTTGCACATCTAAGTCATCAACATACATAAGTGTTAGGATATGTGCCTGATCACAGGACATTCGAGGATTCCAAGATATTTAGCTCACATCGCAACTTGCAAAACCTTTTCTCATCCAAGGGCTTTGTGAAGATATCTGGCAATTGCTCTTCAGTGTTGACGTGTATGATATCAATATCTTCCTTCATGACATGATCTCTGAGAAAGTGATGACGAATTTCAACGTGCTTTGTCTTCGAGTGTTGAACTGGGTTGTTGGCAATCTTGATGGCGCTTTCGTTGTCGCAGTAGAGTGGTACTTGTTTCAGATGGATGCCATAGTCCTTGAGTGTTTGTTTCATCCATAGAAGCTGAGCGCAGCAAGATCCAGCAGCATTGTATTCAGATTCAGCAGTGGAGAGTGATACATAGTTCTGCTTCTTTGAAGACCAACAGACAAGTGATCGTCGCAGAAAGTGACATGTGCCTGATGTAGACTTGCGATCCACCTTGTCACCAGCATAATCCGCATCCGAGAATCCAACTAGATCAAACTCTGAGCCCTTTGGATACCATAATCCTAGTGTTGGGGTGTAATCCAAATATCGAAGAATTTGCTTCACATCACTCGAAGATCACTGTCTAGTAGTGATGCGATTCCTTTGGTGCCGCTTGGAATCGAGCACACATGCAAACACTATGCATAATATCTGGCCTAGATGAACACAAATAAAGTAAAGAACCAATCATGGAGCGGTATACCTTTTGATCGAACTCTTTACCATTGGCGTCAGGACCCAGATGACTCTTAGTTGGCATTGGCGTCGTGTAACCTTTGCAGATTGAGATATTTCTCTTGAGATATGAAGATGCCATTGCTTTGCTGACGAATTTGAAGACCAAGGAAGAACTTGAGCTCACCCATCATGGACATCTGATATTGCTCTTGCATCATGTGTCCAAACTCATCACTGTATTTCTGGTTGGTGCATCCGAAGATAATGTCATCCACATATATTTGGCACACAAACAGTTCACCATCATATGTCTTCGTGAAGAGTGTGGGATCCAGGGAACCAGGTTTGAAGCCTTTGCTCTTCAAGAAGTCTTTGAGTGTGTCATACCAAGCGCGAGGGGCTTGTTTGAGGCCATACAGTGCCTTGTTAAGCTTGTACACCATATCAGGATGTTTTGGATCTTCAAAGCCAGGAGGTTGTGCAACATACACTTCTTCTTCAATCTTACCGTTGAGAAATGCACTCTTCACATCCATTTGATATAGAAGGATGTTGTGATGATTTGCATATGCTAGCAATATGCGAATAGCTTCAAGCCTAGCCACATGGTCAAATGTTTCATCGAAGTCAATCCCTTCAACTTGAGTGTATCCTTGAGCCACGAGACGAGCCTTGTTTCTGACAACTTGACCATGCTCATCTTGCTTGTTGCGATATATCCATTTTGTGCCTATTATGTTGTGGTTGCGGGGGTCGGGACGCTTGACAAGTTCCCAGACACTGTTCAGTTTGAACTGTTGAATCTCTTCTTGCATGGCTTGAATCCATTCAGGTTCCATGAAGGCTTCAGCAACTTTCTTGGGTTCAGATATTGAGACAAATGCAATGTGCCCACAGAAATTTGCTAGCTGTATTGCTCTTGAACGAGTGAGTGGACCAGGCGCATTGATGCTATCAATTATCTTCTCAATCTGTACTTCATTTGCAACACGAGGATGAACTGGACGAAGATTTTGCTCATGCTGATCATTGTCATCGTTAGAATGGTTCAAAGAGGTGGGGAAAGTAGTGGGGAAAGTTGTATCGCATGAATCTAAGGTGGTTCAAAGAGGAAAGGAATGGGGGAAAGTAGTGGGGAAAGTTGTATAGCATAAATCTAGGACGTGTTTCAAAGAGGAAAGGAAGGGGGGAAAGCACTAGTACAGACTGGCTATCCAGCACCTATGTTGGTCGAAAAGGGAAAACAATGACAAACGCATTACGCACATCTATAACGAACTGATCTTTTGTTTTGGGGGACAAGGCTGTAGAGTTTGAGTAGGACTAGATTTGCTGCGCTCACATAGAGAAAGGTGTCTAAAGATAACAAAACTGGGACCAACACAAATATGCTCCTTGGTTGTTTGTTCTTTGTTGCAACAGACTGTGCATCACCCCAGTACATCGGTAGATGCACATGGAGCTGGTGCATCCACTGTCCCGTGCAACTCTTTAGCTGTTGTTAATCTAAGACCATGTTTGGTTAAAAACTCCCTAGTCCCTACCTGCTTGGTTCCAGGGACTAAACATGGACTAGAGGTTATTAAATGACATGCTAAAAGACCATGTTACCCCTAGTAATGAACTAATAGAGACAAGGTGCGATGCGTGGCAGGGCAACTGTTGGAAAAAGTCCCAAAAAGACACTCCCTCGGGGTCTTCTTTCTTTAGTCCCAAATGCCCACTTTTTGTCCCTAAAAGTCTGTCCTGTTTGGTTTAGATGGGACTGACACGGAGTTTTTTTAGTCCCTCCACCAAAATGTCCCTGTAAACAAACACCCTCTAATAATGCCGCTGGAAAATTGATGCAATGCCACAGTTAAAAGCAAATTACATGTTTAACGAATTTTATTGTTAATATAATCTCTTTGTTAATATTAATCAATGCCACCGTTTGAGAAATGCTACTGTCTTGCTTTCTTTCCCATTTAGATAAGGTAGATGCTTCTTTTTGTTGGCTTCTGTGTCATCCACCGTTATTGACCACTTGTTGTTTCCTTTGCACCTCTGTGTAAACAGGGTTATCTACTTCACCTTGTTGCCATTGTGACCTTTTGTTGGACTGCACAAAACACTTTTGTTCTAAGAGTGTTTTGTGCAGTTCAACCAAAATGTCACACCGACAACGTTGCTTGATTGCTTGATCTTCGTGGAACTGCACAAGAGGAGATCTTACTTCCTATCTGTGTTGGCAAATTTGGTTCAGATCTTCTTCTTGTGAGTTGTTTGAATTCCGTGTCATGAGAGGTCAGTACTAGCCTTCTTTCACATGATTTTGCAGTGTGCTTTGATATGTTGTGCTACTTGTACGGTAATGTTGCTTGATTTTAGTGAACTGCACAAATGGAGACAAGACTTCCAATCCGTATGTGCACCGTAATATCCCATTGAGGTAAGATAAGGATATTTCACAACTGTTGGCCTGTATTTTGCCACTTTCATCAAAAAATTAATATCATTGTTTAGTGATATACTTGTGCAACCTAACTGACATGCCAAATCTTACATTGAAGGTGAAGCTTGTCTGTTATTGAACCAAGTGATGAAGGGGAAGAACAAGCGGAAGAAAAACAAAAATCAACTCCCGGTGCTTTAATGAAGCACTGGAACTGTGATGACACAAGTAATGATATAGTTTTGCATCTTAATTTATTGCCATGGCTGGAACGAGCAATTGTTTTGCCACTGATTTGATGCCACTCTTAATGTAATACGTAATTATCTCTACTTGTGCAAACAGGGATATTCTTTGAAGATACCATATATTTTAGTGGAACTGCACAAGAAGATGTTGGAAACATTAAACTAATTGAGGAGTATATAGTAAGCATGGCCACCACAGTAGATAGCAACAGATGGTTCCAGAGAAGTGCTTCATCTGTATGCTCTACACAATAAGCTTCCGAACAAAGGTTGGTACTCGCCCACTGATTTCATCCATATGATTGAACTTTGTCATCTCTATTGGTGTTGTGCTACTGTTTAGACACTGTCATGAAAAAGTGGTATTTTCCTTGAGAAGTGCTTCATCTGTGCTGTTTTAAATATTTCCTTTCCTTTTTTTCAAGCAAACAGGGATGCTAGCATTTAGTTGTCCTCTTGTCTTTGCACAACAGGATCATCCTCCTCTGAAGAAGAATATGGAGTACGTGAAGTGACTAGTTCCGATTATGCCAGGATGAAGAAGCCCTGTCTATCTTCTCATCAGAAGGAGCAGTTGAAGGATGCTTACATTACCCCCCACAAGACCAAACTAACTTCAGCTCAGAAGGACTGACAAATCTCCATTTTCTTGTTGTGATGCGCGAGTACAATGTTGTTCTAGGATTCTTTCCGGTGAGTTCCATTTTTCTAAAAGTGTGCTCTACATGGACCATGTAGGTGCCTGTTTAAACTGTCAATTCATAGTACAGTTTCCTTTATACTAATCACTTTTTTGTATTTGTGCAGACAGGGGTGCTTAGCTTGATTTCAATGGGAACTGCACAAAATGTTCATGAATATATCGAATCATTCATTTCCACCACAAGAAAGGAGGTGTTGATAAGTTCAAGGCGTTGCAACATATAAGGGCGAAATCATACAAGCTACGCGCGAATTTGGTTGATTTTGGTGGAACTGCACAAAAAGAACAGCTGGTTTATTTAGCACGAGGTACCATGTCAATGTCCGAACTGATGGCAAACCCTGCCCATTCCACAATCGTAGGCATTTGATATTTTGGAATGGGACAACCTTGTCATATTTTGCTCATTGATTTTAGCAAGAAGACATGCGTTTGATATTTTCGAATGGGACGCCCTTTGCTTTCAGCAGCATCGATCCATTTTTTCTTTATTCTTTAGTTTTGAAGTAAATATTGACTCTGACATGTGAATCGCTGAGATGCATAATCATCGATTGTTTTGAATGTTCTCTATGAATTGCCAGGCGTGTGTGTTTGATTGCAATGTACAGGAACGCTAAAAAGCTACTCAAACTCTTTGTACTCCTTCTGTTCCTTTTTACTTCGCACATTATGAAAGTGCATACTTTTTCTATAAGATTGGTCAAAGTAGAGATACTTTGACTGCAGACAAAACTTGTATGCAGACTAGAAAGGACCGGAGGGAGTACATGTGAAACTGCTGCAAACGAGGTGATCACCCTAGGAATAATGCTAGTACGTATTGTTTTGCATGTTCATCCAATGCCAGTGATACAAGAATTCAAACTAATCGAAATAAATTCATTCATACACGGTCGGATTTCATATAAACATTCCGGATTTCATTACATTTCATACATTCTTCAACTAAAAAGGGGTGCGCTGGAGGTATAATTAATTAACCGAAGCTACCCACCTGTGTCCGGCTGAGCCGAACAGAAGCTTCAGTGACTTAACTGCAGGTGCAGTTGCGTAACTGACATGTGGCCCAGATGCCTGTTTGGCCCACTTGTCAGTCAGCCAACTGCACCAGCAGTTAAGTAGAAGCAGCGTCCTTCTCCAACATAGCTCTCCGACTCCACGTCGCCGCCAAGAAGCTAACCGTCCGTCAGTGGTCAACCCGCCTAGCTTGGCTTCAACCGGAGGGTAGCAGCGGTGGCCTTACCTGGACCCGAGCGGCGGCGACCTACCGTGTTCTACTCTTCCTTGTTTTCTGTGTGGCGCGGCCTCGTTGGCAGTGGGGCGGGGCCTCGGCGGAGCCGACGATGTCCTCTGTCTCGTTGCCGGCAGGATGGGGCCTCGACGGAGCCGGCGGTGTCCTCTGCCTTGTTGTTGGCGCCGCGGGGCCTCGGCGGAGCAGGGCCTGGTCGACGCCAGGGGAGTGGGGACTCGTCGGAGCCGGCATTGTCCTCTGCCTCGTCCTCGGTCTCGCCAAACAGCGCCTCGCCCGCTTCAACGCCCTCTTTGTAGGCGGCCGCAGCCTCCGCCACCCGCATGCGGTACCGCCAGCGCTCGAGGCAGCCCTCGCGGGCGGAGCGGTACGAGTCGAGCAGCGCCTCCTGCTCCGCCCGCTCCGCGGCGATCTGCTCCTCTGCCTGCAGGTGCTCCTGGAGGAGATGGTGCTTGTAGGCGGCGTCGGCCGGCGCCTCCCGGAACTGCTCCTCACGCTTCTGCCTCACCATGTCCATATATTGGGCACGGGGATCGCCGATGGTCATGGTGCAATGCACCGGCGAGGATGGCGCGGAGGAGGGGGTTGGCGCCGGATCGTTGACTACCATGTTCTCCATTGGGATGTCGTCGTCCTCCGGCTGCCTGCCGGCCAGCCAGTCGGCAGCAATGGCTGCCATCTCCTTGTGGTCCATCATCCGCCCGTCCCGAAGAGCGCTCGAGCGTGAGGAAGCCATGGTGGGCAGTAGTGGTGTGGACAGGAGAAAGGGAACGGATGCGGATGACTGCGGCTATGGCCGGCACAACAGTTTATATAGCAATGGTGGGCAGCGGAGGGACGGACGTGTGGCGCTAGAGTAGCCGCCTTAGCAACGGCGTATAATTAATGTGGGCGACAGAAGGATGGACGGACGACACTTGTGTCATTTGAAGGCGGAGCAATCGCCTACACCGGGAAGCGGGGTGGGCGGCGCTGACCGTTTCGGGCAGAAAGCGCGCGCGGGCGAGGGAGGCGGTCTGGGTGGGCCAGGGCAGTCAGACTCATGCTTGGCAGCGGGTCGGTCCAGCAGCCGGACATGCTGGCTCGCCAGCTTGCTCGCCGAGCTGAGCGACGACAATCAGACGATGGACGTAGCTTCCAACCAGGAGCCGGCGCCACTGTCCAAGCCGGTTCATGCCGTGTTCACCATAGAGCAAGTGCGGCCGCACTTCGACGCCCTAATGGCGGAAGAGCTACCAGCGCAGGAGGACCTGTGCTGCAACCTCCATCTCCTCAATGAGCACCGGTGAACAAGCGAACAACAATGCCGTCGTGGACATGTGGCCCTATGATCCTAGCTTCCCGAATGAGCAGCGGGCGCTGTATCAGACAATCTGTAGGGCCCGCGAGGCCCTCTCCGTCGTCCTTCGAGTTGTTGCGCTCGCCGTGGCGCCGGCGTCTCACGTTGTTGACATGGTCAACGGACATGAGGATGAGGAGATGACTTTACTTGGATAGGATGACAGTGGGGACCCACCAGGGCCATAGCCGCACGTACGCAAGTGCCTCCTTATTAGTATATAAAACTATAATTTTTTTTGCTTCCTCCTGGTTTCCTGACATCACGGTCCCACACCATTGTCAACCTATGTAGTCAATAAATGAGAGAATTGCACAAGAAGCGGCCGACAGCTGGGACCATGCAGCTCGAGCAGTATTTCTGTTCTTGAGGTGTGAGCACGGCAGAGTTTTTCTTGAGCGATGTTTAGCCCAGATATTAATTTTTCTCCTCTAAACAACAACGAAAACATTGCTGCAGGTATTAACTGGGCGGGCTGTGGCCCGTCTAGCCCAGGCCAGATATCCAGCCCAGATATTAATTTTTTTCAAGCTGAAAATGGCTAGCCCAGCTATACTTTTTTTAGGAATACCCAGGCAAGGTCAAGTTGTTATTCTCCGCCCACTGGGCTGCAAATCTTTCCTAGGAGGGATGCATTAGGCTTAACAAGAAAATGGGCTTTAAGAAATAATAAATGGGATGTAATTATAAAAACCGGGTAGTAACTATAAAAAATGCACCAAACACGTAATTACTTTGTAAAATATTATTCTTGGATATTGAAAATTTTAATTTCATTAATTGCTGTGAGCGCAATGTTTCGTTGGATTTTTACGTAATATAAATTTATATTGAAATTGTATTTAATCTGACTAGAAATTTCGGGATAAAAATATTTCGGATCGCATCAAAATGTGGGAAATTTTATTGAATTCTATTTTGAACGGTTGGTTGAAATGGGATGTACTTTTAACAAACTGTAAATGGGCTGTAGTAAATTCCATTAGAATTCAAAATTTTGTTGCACATTCTTACAAATTTTAAATGGGCTATAAGTTCTCTGCCACACACTTGTGGCCTTACTAAGTTGACGCGTCCCTTCAATAAAAAGAGAGTTGATGCGTATGCAGGGCTTTGTCAACTTATAGTCAACACACGGTTCTAGCAGCAGTGGCCGTTGGATGTCCATCCAACGGATGCCATGCTTTTTCTTAAATCTCAGATATTCTAGCTTCACCCGCCCAAAAAATGATTCCTTCCCCTGACATCTGGGGCGCACCGTTTCGGAAGCTGACCTGTGGGCCTACTAAGTTTACGCGTACCAAGGGCTTTGTCAACTTAGTCAATATAAATGATTCTAGCTGCACTGACCGTACGATGTCCATCCAACGGCCGTCGTGCTTCTTCAACCTCTAGTCTTCTTGCTCCAGCCGCCCAAAGCAGCGCCGGTCGTGCCGCCTGCTCCTGCCTCTCGTGGCTGGCTGTGCTGCCGCGGAGGCCTCACCGCCCCCTACTACTCCCATCGCTGGCCAGGCCATCCCTCCACTCACCCACACACCCTGTTAATCTACGACAACGACAGCCTCACACCGCAGCCGGACTAGTGAACCCTCGTACTCCTCTCCGCGTGGGTATCCACTGCCGCGTCTTCCCCGGCTCCGCGTCGTCCCCTTCCTAGGCCTCGCCGTCGTCTACCGCCTTCGTGCTCTCGGCGCGGCGTGGTCAATGTGGTCAACAACCGACTTCCATAGGAAGAGTACTGTACATGGAGAGGCTGACAGCTGGGTCCACGGCAGCCGCAAGGAAGTGCCTCCTTATTACGCGCAAAATAATTATTCCTCCACCTGACAGCAGGGATCCACCGGACGCGCCACCGTATTTCGCGAAAAAAAATGTTTCCCCCCTGACTGCTGGGACCCACCAGCTACATCTTCGCACGCAAGGAAGTGCGTCCGGGCAAAAAAAAATGATTCGCCCCCCTGACTGCTATGACCCACCAGCTACATCTTCGCACGCAAGGAAGTGCCTGACAGTTGGGACCCACCTGGTTGAAGCATACGTAGCGTTGTCATTCTGGTCGCGAAGGTGTACGTACATACTGGTCGATGTAGAGGCGCGCACGTGTCGTAGTAGAGGCACGCACGTAGCATGTACACGTACGTACAACGGCCAGTGTGCAAGAAAGGAAATACGGCCACGTACGTACATACGGGCGAGGTCTCCAACGCCTACTCACGCATACGTACGGCCAGGCTCGTGTACATTGCTGGGTCGGAACGGAGAAACATCGTCGTCGTTGTGTTCATGGGGAGCCGACCGGCTGGGTCGGAACGGAATGCCTCGTCGTGTTCATCGGGAGGGCTTGGAGGGAACAGCCGATGGAAACGAAGCCTGGCGTACTGCATAACGGAGGAAATGGCCCTATGTTCGACCGGCCACATTCGAAACGGGATCCTGTTCATCGGGAGGGGTCTGGCGTACCTCAAAACGGAGGAAATGGACTTGTGTTGGACCTCCTACGGTCGAAATGGGGTCCTGTTGATCGGGAGGGGTGTGGCGTACCGCAAAACGGAGGAAACAGACTTGTGTTGGAGCGCTACGGTCGAAACGGGGGTCCAGTTCATCGGGAGTGGTGTGGCGTACCGCAAAACGGGACACCACGGCATACTGTTCATCTCCACCGTCGACCTCCTCCAGCCTCCACGGGCTACTGTTCGTCCACCGTCGACCTCCTCCAGCCTCCACCTACGACTGTTCATCCACGGGCTCCTGTTCATCCAGCCTCCACCGTGCGCTACTCCACCGATTACTGTTCAACCAGCCCTCTCCACGGGCTCCTGTTTAACCACCCCTCCATGGGCTACTGTTCATCCAGCCCTTCACCATCTACTGTTCATCCAGCCCTCCACGGGGCGGTTCTGTTCATCCAGCCCTCCACGGGGTCCTGTTCACCCAGCCCCAACCGGCTCGATCGATCGGGGTCCTGTTCATTCAGAGGCAACACCACGGGGTCCTGTTCATCCACCCCCACCTTGAACTGTTCATCCAAAACCCCCAGCAACGCTCACTGTTCATCCAGAGGCAGCATCGATTGGCTTCAGTTAGCAGTAGTAGCGAAGGAATCGCTCGATTGGGTTCAGTAACGTAGCTAGTGCAATCGCTCGGGTTCAGTTAGAGCTCAACGCCTCGCTCGGGTTCAGTTAGAGCCCAATGCCTCGCACACACGCGCGCACGTGTACGAGAGAAATGCGCATTGCTCGGCCCCGACCACCCACCGTAACCGGGAACACCCAGATATTTTCCATGCCCTTGCTTCTACCACGGTTTTTTCCGTCATGGATGGCCCAAATAATGTCATGCAGCTGCGTCTCCGGCCCGCCCAGGACGAAAAGCCCATTTTCTGTCATGATTTTTTTTCATAGAAGTAGGAGCCCACCACATCTATGGTGATACCGGGTTTTGTCACAATTATCGTCATAGAAGTGTCATAAGTATGACAGGAAAAAATTTCGTTCGTCCCAAATGGTCACGGATGTGTCTTTTTTTTGTAGTGTTATGACATGGCATTTTATCAATTGCATGAACCTTAGCTTTGTCCACTTCAATACCTCTTTCAGAAATTTTATGGCCCAAAACAATACCTTCATTAACCATAAAGTGGCACTTCTCCCAGTTCAAGACAAGATTTGTTTGCTCGCATCTCTGCAAAATTCGATCAAGATTGTTTAAACAATCATCAGAAGACTTCCCATAAACAGAGAAGTCATCCATGAAAACCTCAACAATCTATTCACAAAATTCGGAGAATATAGCGGTCATACATCTTTGAAAGGTAGCAGGTGCATTGCATACAAAAGGCATACGTCTATAAGCATAAGTTCCAAAAGGGCAAGTAAAAGTAGTCTTTTGTTGATCAGGTTGAGAAACAAGTATTTGTGAAAAACCAGAATATCCATCAAGGAAGCAAAAATGTGTGTGCTTAGATAATCTTTCTAGCATTTGATCAATAAAAGGCAGAGGGTAATGATCTTTTCTAGTTGCTTTGTTTAGTTTTCTAAAATCAAATACCATTCTATAGCCTGTAACAATTCTCCGTGGAATAAGTTCATTCTTATCATTAGGAACAACAGTAATACCTCCTTTCTTAGGGACACAACGAACATGACTTACCCATCCACTATCAGCTATAGGATAGATTATACCTGCTTCCAGAAGTTTTAATATTTCCGTTTTTACCACTTCCTTCATCTTTGGATTAAACCGACGTTGATGATCAAGAACGGGTTTAGCATCAGGTTCCATATTAATCTTGTGCCGACATAGAGTGGGACTAATGCCCTTTAAATCATCAAGAGTATATCCAATAGCAGCTCGGTGCTTCCTTAGAACTTTCAATAATATTTCTTCTTCATGTTCTGAAAGGTTAGCACTAATAATAACATGATATATCTTCTTCTCATCAAGATAAGCATATTTCAAAGTGTCTGGCAATTGTTTTAATTCAAACACAGGATCACCTTTAGGTGGAGGAGGACCTCCTAGAGTTATAATAGGCAAATTGTGTTTAAGCAGAGGACACTGTTCAAAGAAAATCTCATCTATTTCATTTCTTTCATGCATATGTAAATCATTTTCATGGTCTAGCAAATATTGTTCTAGTGGATCAGTAGGAGGCACAAAAATAGAAGCAAGACCAATTATTTCACCCTTGCTAGGCAATTCTTTTTTATGAGGTTTTTCGACTAAACTTGGAAAAATTAAACTCATGTGACTCATCACCAAACCTAACACCAACAGTTTGTTTCTCGCAATCTATTTTAGCATTAACGGTGTTCAAGAAAGGTCTACCAAAGATAATGGGACAAAAATCATCTTGTGGGGAACCAAGAACAAGAAAATCAGTAGGGTATTTTATTTTCCCACACAAGACTTCAACATCTCTAACAATCCCAATTGGTGATATAGTATCTCTATTAGCAAGTTTAATAGTAACATCTATGTCCTCTATCTCCGCGGGTGCTATATCATCCATAATTTCTTGATATAAAGAAAAGGGAATAGCACTCGCGCTAGCACCTATGTCGCATAAAACCATGATAACAGTGATCTCCTATTTTAGCTGAGACAACGGGCATGCCAACAGCGGGTCTATGATTATCCGTTTTACCGGGTTTGGCAATTCTAGCAGCTTCATCACAGAAGTAAATAACATTCCCATCTATATTTTCTTCCAAGAGATCCTTAACCATAGCAACACCAGGTTCTACTTTGATTTGTTCATCTGGTTTAGGTGTTCTAATATAAATTTTGTTGACCACAGTTGAAACTTTAGCATGTTCCTTGATCCTACCAGGGAAATATGGTTTCTCAATATAAGTAGTAGGAACAACTGGATCAACACTATAAATTATAGTTTCCTCCTTAGCTGGTACAGGTTCTTTAATTTCTTCTTTAATAGGTGGTTGATATTTAAACCACTTCTCCTTAGGGAGATCTACATGAGTAGCAAATGATTCACAAAAGGAGGCTACTATCTCAGAGTCAAGTCCATATTTAGTGCTAAACTTTTGAAAAGCATCGGTATTCATAAAGGATTTAACACAATCAAACTTAAGCTTAATACCTGACTCTTTACCTTCATCGAGCTCCCAATCTTCATAGTTGCATTTAAATATTTCTAAAATATCCCACCGGAATTCAATAGTCTTCTTCATAAAAGAACCATCACAAGAAGTATCAAGCATGGATCGATCATTATGAGAAAGCCAAGCATAAAAATTCTGGATAGCAATTTCTCTTCAGAGCTCATGATTGGGGCATGAATATAACATTGACTTAAGCCTCCCCCAAGCTAGAGCGATACTTTCTCCTTCACGAGGCCAAAAATCATATATGTAATTCCGATCACGATGAACTAGATGCATAGGATATTTTTTTGGTGAAACTCCAATTTCAAGCAATTCCAATTCTAAGATCCAATATCATCGCATAGCCTATACCATGCCAATGCTTTTCCCATCAAAGATAAAGGGAAAACCTTCTTCTTAACTTCATCTCCGGGTAAACCTGCAAGCTTAACCAATCCACAAATTTGTTCCACATATATCAAGTGCATATCAAGATGTTCTGTTCCATCTCCTGCATAAGGATTACCTAGCAGTTGTTCTATCATACCCGAAGGAATTTCATATTCAATACTTTCAGTAGGTGCAGTAGGTTGACGGGTAGCTAATTGTGGTTCCGGTCGAGGTGATACCCCGAACAAACCCCTCAAAGGATTGTCTTCCATAGTGACAAGTGACAATAAATTTCAGCACGTAGTAATAATTTTTCCTTACCAATTTCCACTTACTAAGGGCGCTTCACTCCCCAGCAACGGCGCCAGAAAATAGCCTTGATGACCCACAAGTATATGGGATCAATTGTATCCTTTTAGATAAGTAAGAGTGTCGAACCCAACGAGGAGCAGAAGGAAATGACAAGTGGTTTTCAGCAAGGTAATGTCTGCAAGTGCTGAAATTGTAAGTAACAGAGTAGTTTGATAGCAAGATAATTTGTAACAAGAAAGTAACGGTAATGGTAACAAAGGTGCAGCAAGGTAGCCCAATCCTTTTGAGGCAAAGGATAGGCCAAAAAGATCTCTTATAATAAGCAAAGCATTCTTGAGGGTACACGGGAACTTCATCTTGTCACTTTCATCATGTTGGTTCGATTCATGTTCGCTACTTTGATAATTTGATATGTGGATGGACTGGTGCTTAGGTGTTGTTCTTACTTGAACAAACCTCCTACTTATGATTAACCCCCTCGCAAGCATCCGCAACTATGAGAAAAGTATTAAGAATACATTCTAACCATAGCATTAAACTTTTGGATCCAATCGGTCCCTTACGGAATAGCGCATAAACTAGGGTTTAAGCTCCTGTCACTCTCGCAACCCATCATCTAATAACTAATCCACAATGCATTCCCTTAGGCCCAAATATGGTGAAGTGTCATGTAGTCGACGTTCACATGACACCACTAAGGGAATCACAACATACATACAATCAAAATATCGAACACATATCAAGTTCACATGATTACTTGCAACATGATTTCTCCCATGACCTCAAGAACAAAAGTAACTACTCACAAATGATAATCATGCTCAATATTAGAGGGGTATTAAATAGCATAATGGATCTGAACATATAATCTTCCATCAAATAAACCATATAGTAATCAACGACAAGATGTAAGCAACACTACTAGTCACTGATACGTCTCCAACGTATCTATAATTTATTAAGTATTCATGCTGTTATATTATCATTCTTGGATGTTTTACAATCATTTTATAGAAATTTTATATCATTTTTTTGGGACTAACCTATTGACCCAGTGCCAGTGCCAGTTGCGGTTTTTTCCTTGTTTTTTACATCGCAGGAAATCAATATCAAACGGAGTCCAAACACCGCGAAACTTTTTGTGGATTTTTTATGGACCAGAAGTCATCCAGTGGGCCAGGCGCGCCCAGGTGGGTTGTGCCCACCTCGGTGGCCTCCCGTACCCCCTCTTCGCCCTATTAATAGTCAAATATTCCAAAAACCCTCAGGGTAACCCTAAATCAGAAGTTCTGCCGCCACAGGCCTCTGTAGCCATCGAAAACCAATCTAGACCCCATTCCGGCACTCCGTCAGAGGGGGAAATCATCACCGGTGGCCATCTTCATCATCCTGGCGGCCACCATGATGAGGAGGGAGTAGTCCACCCTCGGGGCTGAGGGTTTGTACCAGTAGCTATGTGTTTAATCTCTCTCTCTCTCTCTCTCTCGTGTTCTTGAGATGGCACGATCTTGATGTATCGTGGGCTTTGTTAATATAGTCGATCATATGGTGTTTCTCCCTCTCCATCTTGTTGTGATGAATTGAGTTTTCCCTTTGAGATTTCGTTTTATCGGATTGAATACTTTCATGGATTTGAGAGCACTTGATATATGTTTTGCATATGAATACTCGTGGTGACAATGGGGTATCGTATTGATTCACTTGATATATGTTTTGGCACTCAACTCGCGGATTCCCGAGATGACATTGGGGTAATCTATGCATAGGGGTTGATGCATGTTTTTGTCTTTGTTTCCCCGGTAGAAATCTTGGGGCACTCTTTGAGGTTCTTTGTGTTGGATAGAGTATTATGAATCTGAAATTATTTGGTGTTATTTTAGTACGAACTCTTGGATAGATTGATCGGACAGAATAGCTTCGAGGTGGTTTCGTACCCTACAAACAATTTCTTCTTATGTTCTCCGCTACATAGGAACTTTGGAGTGATTCTTCATCGCATTTTGAGGAATGGTTGTGTGATCCAATTATATTAGCATTGTTGAGAGATTGCACTTGTGATGCCCGGATAATCAAGCTACGGTCAAACTATGCTAACGATGCCATGTCACCTCGTTTACTGTTGCTAATCACGTGTTAGTTCAAAACGTTTCAAGTTCAAATTGAATTAATGACAATCAACCAAAGTTTTCAAACCAATGTTCGGACTATGCCAGATATTGCATAAGTAATTATGGTGAAGAAAACACTGTTTCAGAAGATACTTAAATGCTCTAAAATAAATAAATAAAATAAATAAATAAAAGAAAAGGAAAATACAAAACAGAAAACTAAAAGGAAAGGAACCCCCCCTTGAGCCACCCGGCCCAACTAGCAGACAGGCCAGCCCACTGGCCCAGTCCGGCCCACCCCACTCTCCCTTATCCCCCTGGACCCAGAAACCCTAACCCATCATCCACCACTCTCCCCCACTCGCTCTCTCCTCCCCCCGACCTGGATCGGGATCGAACCCGATCCCGTCGCCGTCCATTGCCAATTGGACCTCGCCGAAGCTACCACGCCGGCCTGCCTCCTCGATTCATCCTCGCCGGACGCCCTCGCCGTCGTCCTCCCATGCATCGCGTCGTCTCCGACCTCCTCCCCGCGCCCCACTGCCCTTTTCCCTACGGCCACCGTGAGTCCCCCCCTCTCCTCCTCTTCCCCTGTCCTTGTGCGCACGCACACGCAGCCGCCCCGCACCACCGGGCCGAGGCCACGACGCCGCACCCCGGCCCTGCATGTCGCGCTCCGCCTACCTCCACTGCGGCCACGCGCCCGCTCCGGCCACGGCCAGCGCGCCGCCCTGCTCCCCTTGCCGCTCGAGCCTCACTATCGCGCCCTCCTCTCTCTTCCCCGTCCCCGCACGCTCACCGCGCGTCCTCCCACCCCTCCTCGCACGCCCATCGCTCACCTCGCCTCGCGCCGCATCGCCTCGCCTCCCCCGCTGGTGGCCTGCGCGCCACGCGCCTCGCCTGGGCGCTTTACTGCAGCCACAGTTGTCGCCGCCGCTGCTGCTTCTTCTCCGTTGGCCACTCTGGCTGCCGACGCTCGCCGCCCTGCCTTCCCCCCGCCGTGAGCCTGCCTACTCCCGCGACTCCCTGGCTGCTCGAGCACCCGCGCCCGCACGCACGCCCTCGCCGGCTCGCCACCCGCTGCTCGCCGTGTCGCCCCGCTCCGGCCACTGTCTCCGGCGCCGGGCCACGCGCCGGCCCCCTTCACCCGCTGGCCGCCGCCCGGGTCCGTCCCGTCCTACAGCGCCCGTCAGGGCGCCCGCAACCGCGCCCAGCGCCCGCTTCCCCTGTGCCCGTTAAGGCCCTGGGCCACTAGACAACGGGGCCCAGACCCTGGAACATTTTTATACAAAAGGAAATAAAAATAAAAATGTTAATTAATTAATTAAGTAATTAATTAACTTAATTAATCCTGATTAGATTAACCTAATCACTAGTTAAACTAATTAATCCGTTTTAGTTAATCTCAGTCAATGACAGTGTGACCCACGCGTCAGTTGGACCAAGTCAAATGACTGTTGACTGCTGACATCACCCTGATGTCATGCTGACGTCATAATGGCATTTTCAAATTAAATTAATTCTGTTAATTCTAGAAAATGATTAAATCCTTTTAAATTAATATAAAATAAACCGTAGCTCGGTTGGAAAAACTTTGTACACGATAGTTGCTCAGAACGACGAGACGAATCCGGATACGTAGCCCGTTCGTCCGCCACACATCCCTAGCATAGCGAACACGCAACTTTCCCCCTCCGGTTCATTTGTCCGAAAACGCGAAACACCGGGGATACTTTCCCGGATGTTTCCCCCCTTTGCCGGTATCACCTCCTACCGCGTTAGGGCACACCTGACACCATTACTTGTCATGTCATGCATCGATATGTATCTGTTTGCATTGTCTTCACTGTTTCTTCCCCCTCTTCTCTCTGGTAGACTACGAGACTGACGCCGCTGCTGCTGCCCCGATCGACTACGTTGTTGACGACCCCTCCTTGCCAGAGCAACCAGGAAAGCCCCCCCCCCTAATCACCCGATATCGCCTATTCCTTCTCTCTACTGCTTGCATTAGAGTAGTGTAGCATGTTACTGCTTTCGGTTAATCCCATTCTACTGCATAGCCTGTCATTGTTGCTACAATTGTTGATACCTTTACCTGCAATCCTACATGCTTACACTACTGCAGGATGCTGCTAACGCGGAACTACGATCAGAGACCCTTCGAGAAACTGTGTGTGATGCCATAATCGCAAATGGTGTTGTATGAAACCATCCGAAATGTGTAAAAAAATTGCGATGACGGATGCATCAAACACGGTTCAGGTTTAGTTGCGTGTGTGATGAAGGGCATATGGTTCAGTTCAATGAACTGTTTGCGATGAGGAGGAACAAAAGAAACACGCACCAGATGGAGGCGTGTGTGATACAGAGCATACGGTTCACTCAGATGAACCGTTTGTGATTAGGCAACACAAAAGAAACGGTCAGCCAGATCAAAGGTGTGTGCGATGTACAGCATACGGTTCACTCAGATGAACTGTTTGTGATTAGGTAAGAGAACAGAAACGGTTCAATATAACAAGATGTGTGTGATACGCGGCAAATAGGTCTGTAATCAGAAATGTGCGAAGACCGATAATAACGCAGACGATTGCTTCTAATAAGACGTATGTGATATGCTCTGTCTGCACAACATCTATTGGCCATTGTGGGACGGGCGGTCATCCGGATACGCCATAAGGATGCGAAGAGGCATTCCTATCAGCAAGGACTAGCTGTTCCACCAGTAGCTCATGTAAGAAAACTATCAAGTTAAGTGTGCTCAGGCTGGAGCAGCCATCGGATGGGTGACTGGATGGGAAGTTGTGTCGATGTTAAATTAGGTGATGGGATGGGTCATTTTGGTCAAATGACCGAAATGACCCATTCCCTCAGCTAATTTAACCTCGAGGTCCTTGTTTTTTTTTAACACATGTTAAAGAAGGTCTACCGCATTACTTTTTGACAATGTGCGATACGTGGCATACAGTTGATCCTTCCGACCTATTTGTGATGGAATAGGCCGTGTGTGTTGTGGGCAAACGATTGCTAGTATTCAACTGTTTGGGATTGATGAATTCATCACCGACGGGATCCCTAGTGTGGTCCGTGTTCATCTGATCATCATCTACTTCTTGTGCTAGCTCGATGCTAAGTTTCCATTAATTGATGGCGTTTTATGAACACGCCACCGTTTCCCGCCATTTCCTCACCTGTTTCCTGCCACCCTGCTATATTGTGCATAGGGGGCGCACGACGCACGGAGGCGACAAGCGCAGCCTGTAGCACATCCACCTTTTCCAAGCATGCCAACCCACCAAAGCGCCGCCTCTGCCATCAACCTCATCGACGAGGAAAACGAGCAGGCGCCACGGCCCGTCGAGGCCGAGGCGCTCCCCGGCAACGCGATGGACGACGTTGTGATGCGCGTCATCACCAGGGTTGAGTAGACCTTTGGCGCATGGCGCTTGAGTGCCGCGGATCAAGATAGGCACGTCAGCGCCGACAGGCTGCAGCTTGTCGCACAACATGATCGATGCCGTGCCGTAGAGCAAGCTAGGCGCGTCCGCGCCGATAGGCTGCGGCTCGCCGCACGGCGAGACCGTTGGAGCGCCGCAAAGCGAGAGGCGCGGCCCGCCGCACAGCAAGAACGGATCCATCGGCGCTTGACCGCTGTCGACATGGCGCCGCACCTGGGTACACGTCCCGTCAGTACCCCCATTCCTCGCCAGGAGTGGGCAGAGGCCCTCAGTGCCGTACTTGCACCAGATGCCGGCCACGCCGTACTTGCACCAGACGCCCGTCGTGCTGTTCGCATGGGTGCCACCGTTCACCTTGTCTGCGGCCCGCTGGATGCCAACGCGCTGGTCCATAGGCTCGACCGCCTCTTGGCCCAGGTGTCCACCTGGGCGCAGTAGAGGAACATGGCCGTCGCATCCTCGAGCTGGTGATCTCCGATGAAATAGCCAACTTGGAGCTCGAGATCGCGCTCCAGATGTACCACGAGCGTGTCGACCGCTTGGACGAACGCCTGCACGAGTTCAGGCAGAGCCAAGAGCTACCCTAGGCAAGGGCTGCTGGTCATGGTCTCATGGACGCGTTTTATTTTGAAAAGTTGTTTCGACGTGGATAGCTTTGTATTCACAGCAATCATAGTATTGCTCTGTTTATTGCTCTGTTTCAATGTGTGTACTCTGTTTCCCATTCTTATATGTTCTGTTTCAATGTGTGTATATACGCTTTCCATTCTGTATATGTGGATGATAACAACTAGATTCAAATTAGTATACAAAAACAGATAGAAAATGGAATTCATAATATATATATATATTAATTGTTCATTAGATCATCACAGAAATATATATATATATATAATATCATCACATATACGTGATGATACTTAACTACTAGGTACAATGCATAAAATTGAAAACGAACAATACTAAAACTAATAATCCCTCCTAGGGCCAGTATTCCGGCAGCCCCTCGCCAGCAACTCCCTGGTGCGCGGCGTCTTCCCAGTGTGGAGGCAGTACTCTGACTCCTCCACCTCGCAGCGCTTGACGTACCGATCTGCCTCTTGCTGGCGGACGTGCGCGGCCGATCTTGCCATTTCGTTGGGCGCCCACCGGAGCTCCTCGTCGGTGGCACGCTGGAGCTTATCGGCCCACCTCCATGCAGCGACGAGGCGCCCAACGCCTATGACCTTCCTCGCGAAGTACCCGTCTTCGTACACCTCCTCGGCACGATGACGCGCCCGCCCCTAAAGCTCCGCCGCCTCCTTTTTCTAGGCAGCATCACGGGCTTCACAGGCCGCCTGGTACCTGGCTTCCTCCTCCGCCATCTCCTTCTTGAACGCAACTTGCCTGGCTTTCTCAGCCGGCGGCAACGACTTCCACAGACAAAGATTGTACTAGCCCCAAAACCAATCCAAAGTTGGGGGGTCCAGCGCAACCTCGTCAGGCGGCGCGTAGGGGTTCTTGTCGCTGCTAATCGAATGAGCGTCCTCGGGGGGCGGCGACTCCTCGTCGGCGCGTGGGTAGACCGGCGGCGCAATGGCAGATATTTGAGAGAGAGAGAGAAGAGAGAGAGAGAGAGAGAGGGCGAGCGAGGGGAGGATGTAGATGAGAATGCAGGCGGGACGACATGAGCAAGGTAGTATTTATTGGAGGCCCGAATCTAGATTGACGGGGACAGTACACACGCCGGTCGCCGGAATTTACGAGTACTGTAGTTTGAATTACACACAATTCCCGCAGCAAATCCGTGTGTGAACATAATAGCTGACGGTTTCCAATAAACCGTGTCTATTAATGATCCCCGCCAATCACCTACCAAACCTCGAGCCGCGAGATAGAGTGCCAATTGTGAGGGGGCCGGTTGTCTTGCCAGATCTTTACATTTTCTTTTTTGAACACCAGATATTTACATCGTCTGATGATTTTTTAACTCGCACACAAGTACATAAAATATGATATTTCAAACCGTTTTGGTTAGGCGTTGCATGTAGATGTAGTTCGAATTTGAATTACGGTCACTAAATGGTTAGAAAATCACTTAAATGTCTTTAAAAGGTCAAATGACCCCTGAAAATTTCCAAATTTTCACATGACAGTTGTATTAGTGCACCTTAAACATAGGAAACAATTTGAAGGCTGTTAGAGGAAGCTATCTCCCGTCCGTCAGCAAACATGCATTGTTCCCTCTCGGAACCACGAACCTTCTAGTGAGTTGCTCCGGTTTGTGAGGGGTGTGTGTCCAAACTTTCGTCAAACAGGCCAATTTTTTTACCACGTCATCTTGGTGGCATGACATTAAATCAAGCAAGGTTTCATGTTTTTCTGATCATTTTTTAATTTTTTGGAATTAAAATGCCATGGCATGCACTCCATGCATGTGCCCATGCCTTGACACCAAAATGTTTGAAAATTCATTCGAATTTACTGCACATGAAATTAACTCGCACACAAGTACACAAAAATATGATTTTTCAAACCGTTTTGGTTAGGCGTTGCATGTAGATGTAGTTCAAATTTGAATTACGGTCATTAAATGGTTAGAAAATCACTTAAATGTCTTTAGAAGGTCAAATGACCCCTGAAATTTACCAAATTTTCACATGACAGTTGTATTAGTGCACGTTAAATGTAGGAAAAATTTGAAGGCCGTAAGAGGAAGCTATCTCCCGTTCGTCATCAAACATGCATTGTTCCCTCTCGGAACCACGAACCTTCTAGCGAGTTGCTCCGGTTTGTGAGGGGCGTGTGTCCAAACGTTCGTCAAACATGCCAATTTCTTTACCACATCATCTTGGTGGCATGACATTACATCAACCAAGGTTTCATGTGTTTCTGATCATTTTTCTATTTTTTTGAATTAAAATGCCATGTCACTCCATGCATACGTATGCATGTGTCCATGTCGTGAGACCAATATGTTTGAAAATTCCTTCTAATTTACTGCACATGGAATTAACTCGCACACAAGTACACATATATGATTTTTCAAACCGTTTTGGTTAGGCGTTGCATGTAGATGTAGTTCAAATTTGAATTACGGTCATTAAATGGTTAGAAAATCACTTAAATGTCTTTGAAAGGTCAAATGACCCCTAGAATTTTCCAAAATTTCACATTACAGTTGTAGTAGTGCACGTTAGACGTTGAAAAAATTTCAAGGCCGTAAGAGGAAGCTATCTCCCGTTCGTCATCAAACATGCATTGTTCCCTCTCGGAACCACGAACCTTCTAGCGAGTTGCTCCGGTTTGTGAGGGGTGTGTGTCCAAACTTTCGTCAAACATGCCAATTTCTTTACCACATCATCTTGGTGGCATGACATTAAATCAAGCAAGGTTTCATGTTTTTCTGATCATTTTTTAATTTTTTGGAATTAAAATGCCATGGCATGCACTCCATGCATGTGCCCATGCCTTGACACCAATATGTTTGAAAATTCCTTCGAATTTACTGCACATGGAATTAACTCGCACACAAGTACACAAAAATATGATTTTTCAAACCGTTATGGTTAGGCGTTGCATGTAGATGTAGTTCAAATTTGAATTACGGTCATTAAATGGTTAGAAAATCACTTAAATGTCTTTAAAAGGTCAAATGACCCCTGAAATTTACCAAATTTTCACATGACAGTTGTATTAGTGCACGTTAAACGTAGGAAAAAATTTGAAGGCCGTAAGAGGAAGCTATCTCCCGTTCGTCATCAAACATGCATTGTTCCCTCTCGGAACCACGAACCTTCTAGCGAGTTGCTCCGGTTTGTGAGGGGTGCGTGTCCAAACGTTCGTCAAACATGCCAATTTCTTTACCACATCATCTTGGTGGCATGACATTACATCAACCAAGGTTTCATGTGTTTCTCATCATTTTTCTATTTTTTGAATTAAAATGCCATGTCACTCCATGCATACGTATGCATGTGTCCATGTCGTGAGACCAATATGTTTGAAAATTCCTTCTAATTTACTGCACATGGAATTAACTCGCACACAAGTACACATATATGATTTTTCAAAACGTTTTGGTTAGGCGTTGCATGTAGATGTAGTTCAAATTTGAATTACGGTCATTAAATGGTTAGAAAATCACTTAAATGTCTTTAAAAGGTCAAATGACCCCTAGAATTTTCCAAAATTTCACATTACAGTTGTAGTAGTGCACGTTAGACGTAGAAAAAATTTGAAGGCCGTAAGAGGAAGCTATCTCCCGTTCGTCATCAAACATGCATTGTTCCCTCTCGGAACCACGAACCTTCTAGCGAGTTGCTCCGGTTTGTGAGGGGTGTGTGTCCAAACTTTCGTCAAACATGCCAATTTCTTTACCACATCATCTTGGTGGCATGACATTACATCAACCAAGGTTTCATGTGTTTCTGATTTTTTTTGGAATTAAAATGCCATGCCACTCCATGCATACGTATTCATGCATATGTGTCCATGTCGTGATACAAATATGTTTGAAAATTCCTTCTAGTTTACTGCACATGGAATTAACTCGCACACAAGTACACAAATATGATTTTTCAAACCGTTTGGTTACGCGTTGCATGTAGATGTAGTTCAAATTTGAATTACGGTCATTAAATGGCTAGAAAATCACTTAAATGTCTTTAAAAGGTCAAATGACCCCTAGAATTTTCAAAAATTTCACATTACAGTTGTAGTAGTGCACGTTAGACGTAGAAAAAAATTTGAAGGCCGTAAGAGGAAGCTATCTCCCGTTCGTCATCAAACATGCATTGTTCCCTCTCGGAACCACGAGCCTTCTAGTGAGTTGCTCCGGTTTGTGAGGGGTGTGTGTCCAAACTTTGGTCAAACATGCCAATTTTTTTACCACATCATCTTGGTGGCATGACATTACATCAACCAAGGTTTCATGTGTTTCTGATATTTTTTAATTTTTTGGAATTAAAATGCGATGTCACTCCATGCTTAATTGTGTCATAGCTGTTAGACCAATATGTTTGAAAATTCCTTCCAATTTACTGCACGTGGAATTAAATCACACACAAGTACATGAAATATGAGTTTTCAAACCGTTATGGTTAGCTGTTGCATGTACATGTAGTTCAAATTTCAATTACGGTCATTAAATGGCTAGAAAATCACTTAAATGTCTTAGAAGGTCAAATGACCCTTGAAATTTCCCAAAATTTGAAATGACAGTTGTATTAGTACTACAAAATTTCTCGTTCATTTAAAACACCATCCGTTGGCACTTTATTCCAAATTCGTCTTTCACAGCTAATAAAAAATATCTACAACATCACACACGGTTGTTTTCTAGGAAGCGTTTGCGATGAAAATATCTGGGTCTATTTAAGTCTTCCTCCTTAAGCTTCGCCTGCTTGTCTGCTCTAGTGCCGGCAACCCCCGAATCCACGAATCCCGATCCCCATTCCCGCACCCCCTTCTTGCAAAGATGAGGCCGTGGAAACGCTTCGTGAAGGCCCGTACGATGGCCGCGTCCCCCCCTCCCAAGCGCCGCCGCCTACGCCCAGAGCGCGGCTGCCTACGCCAAGAGTGTCGTCGCATCCACATTGAGTGCGGCCGCTTCCGCTGAGAGGGCGTCTGCGGTAGCCGACAGGGCAGCTGCAGCAGCCAAGATGGCTGCAAACGCCGAGAGCGCTCGAGCTACCGTCCGTGCCGCTGATGTCGCCCTGGCCCAGGTCGAGGCCATCCACTCCAAGATCGAGGATGCACATGCCAAGATATTCCAGTCCACCTCGGACTCCAGCATGGAACCCACGTCTGAAAAGGCGGCGGTGGCCATGGAGCACCTGCTTCCTCATGAGGTCGCCGAGCGGGAGCTGGAGATGCAGGAGGCGGCGGAAATCGAGGAGCGCCGAGAGGAGGAGTTGCGCATGGTCGAGGTCGAGGTAGAGAAGAGTTTGTCCATCGAGGAATCGGCGGTGGAGTACCAATGCGAGCTCTAGCGCAGCTACTACTACGAGTACTACAACCTTGAGGGCGGTGCCGAGGATGAGGACGAGGACGCGGTCGACTTCAGGAGGGGGACGCGGAGTCCACTAACGGCGACATGTCGCCATGACAAGTCATCGACGTCTCATCTCTCACCGGCGATGCATAGGCTGGCGTGGCGGAGGATTTTTATTATGCGTACTTAGGCTTTGTTTTTAATGCTAGTCTTTTGTTAGAGCAATGTTTAGGTCAACTGGCTCTGTGTAATTACTAAAATTGCTCAATTCAGTAAGTGTGGTATGTCTGCTGTACGCTCTTTTGTGTGCCCAAATTAGCAAGCGATGTTAAATTATGCAATGACGTACCCGGGGAAATTTCCACCAAAATTTGAATTATCAAACTCATCCCATGCACGTAAAGTAGAAAAATCATTTGGGATGCACACAATCGTTCAAAGTGAACGGTCCGGCGGCACCGCGCGCGTTCAAAGTGAATGTGCCCATGCCTTGAGACCAAAATTTGAATTATCAAACTCATCCCATGTGCGTAAAGCAGAAGAATCGTTTGTGATGCACACAATCGTTCAAAGTGAATGGTCCGGCGGCACCGCGCGTAAAGTTTCCCTCCACATTTCCAAAATTTTGGCCTACGACCAAAATATCTACCCCCGCCCCTTCCCCACCCCCTTTTCTCCCCGACCACAAGTCACATTTCCCCTGTTTCCTCCTTCCTTCTTTCCTTGCTAAGCTATAGCCGCTTCCTCGCTCTCGCCATCTCGCATCCTACCGCCGGGGTCGCCATGGTCTTCTTCAAAGACATCTCCAGCGGTTCCTCCTCCGGCGACTACTCCTTCACCACCCGGGTATGCCTCTCTTCTCTCTCTCAGGCTATGACTTGGAATGAAGGATTTTTACCCGGAGGTCGATTTGAGTCGTTTCTTCCTCTTGTAGCTCCCTAAGACCATCAGTGGCAACGAATGGAGCGGGGTGGCTGAAGATCTATCTGCTCGTTGTCACCATCAATCTCCATGCATGAAGCTACTTGCGTTTGATTCTGTGGACACTGGGAGGAAGTTTCTGGCATGTGCAGAGAAGGTTAGACCCTCTTCCGTTGTTACAAATCATTTGTTAGATGTGATTCAGACACTGTCATGGTCCCAACCCATTCATACCACACCTTCAACCAAACGCATCCTAAGACAGTGTCACAGTTTGTACCTAGTATCTTAAATTGTTGCCATCTCATCAGCGGTGCCATTAGAAAATTATTTGGCACCGCTTCAGCAGTTTGTGCAGCCAACTTTGGTCCACACATCCGAGCAGCCAAGCAGTAAAATACTAAATCTTTATGGCACGAAGGAACTGGGCATCGGAGCAACTACGTGCTCCGGAGTCCGGGTCCCTGATTTTTTTTCCGCTGCATCGGCTCGCCAGTTCAGGGCACCGGTGCGAGATGTAGCAACAGTTGTCTTTACACCAGTTTTGGCATACATAGTGGACGGCCTTAGTGCTATTAGTTCTATGTTACTAAATTTGTGCATGTACACACCTGTTAGTATCAATTTGCTGTCATCCAAACACTGTCGCTATGCTGTTGCAGTTATATTTACCTTCCTCATAAAATGTTCAATTTGTTATTTATTGTACATGAGTAAGAACTTGTAGCGTCGTTGTAGTTAATTATAGCTTCTGATGTTCCAGAATTTGGTTGTTGTCTCAGTACCAATTATTTCATTTGCACATTGATCTTTTTGAGAAGATATGTCATAATTAACATGTTTCTTCAGTTTTTCAAAATAAGCATTGGTGATTTTCTATGTTGCTATAAACCCATTTCCCCTACAATTGTTACTGATCTAGTTTTAAATATTATAGGATGAACGGAAGTGTTCTTACTTGGAGTGGGTTGATCAAGAGTGGCCACAGTCTTTGAAGATGTGCCTAACGAAGCTCTGGAGCATGTATGAGGAAGTGAACACAGCTAGGCTTAGAGAAAGTCTTGTCAACGCTGAAGCATATTTCAAGATGCGGGATAAAAAGTTGAAGGTGGAGAATGAGCTCAGATTTTTTAAAAGACTTTGCTAAGATGGTGTTGGCGAAGGAGGAGGCACTTTCCCAGTTGGCCCGTGCAAAACGGGTTCTTACTGAACTGAAAGTAGAGGTGGATAAGACGAGCCTGGATGATCTCGATTAGGGAAATGAATATATTGTTCTTATGAAGTTGAACTAGCTATATGTTGTACTGTGTTGTTTTCATGTCGCTACCGTAGTGTGATGTTATAATATATTTATGTGCCTGATATGAAATTGGCAAACAGCTGTTCGATATGAAATGTGAATTTGCGTAATACTGGAATTATTAATTGTAAACTAATAAACCTGCTAAATGTGTCATGGACCTTTGCAAACGGTTCTAGCAGTAAAATCGGTTGCGATGGATAGCCCAATGCCACACAGTTTTTTTTCATCAAATCGTGTGTGATACAGTTGATAAAAGCAAACAGTTAACCAAGGAAGACCGTGTGTTATGGTTACACCTTTCACACACGAGCCTACACATAAATCTGTGTGGGATTTACGTCCTAACGGAAACGTTTTCCCTGGATTGACTGTGTGGGATGTACATAAGAACGGAAATGTATTCCTTGGATTGACTGTGTGTGATATACATACGAACGGAAATGTTTTTCTGGGATTCACCGTGTGGGATGTACATACCTACGGAAATGATTTTCTCGGATTACCGTGTGGGATGTACATACCTACGGAAATGGTTTCTGGGATTCACTGTGTGGGATGTACATACCTACGAAAATGATTTCTGGGATTCGCCGTGTGGGATGTACATACCAACGGAAAAGATTGGGTTTCGATGCCTCGCCCGATCGCACACGACCGCAGCCTGGGTCCCAGGAGGGCCTATCCCCAACGATTTCTGGGTCCACCCTAACGCACACACTCACTTGGCGACGGTTCCAAATGCCGTCGCGGAAAGGGGTAAAAACCGTTTGTTTAGGACCAACGCGCACCAGTGTTAGTATAGGTTGCTATTACTCCATCAGTGGCCCTACATTCTTGTCCGTCTGCCATGCTATACTATCGGGCCGTGATACTCGGGAGGTGATCACGGGTATATACTTATATACATAATACATGATACATGTGGTGACTAAAGTCGGGTCAGCTCGTAGAGTACCCGCAAGTGGTTCCGATGAGGGGGCTGAAAGGACAGGTGGCTCCATCCCGGTAGAGGTGGGCCTGGGTTCCCGACGGCCCCCAACTATTACTTTGTGGCGGAGTGACAGGGCAGGTTGAGACCACCTAGGTGAGAGGTGGGCCTGGCCCTGGTCGGCGTCTATGGTTACTTTAAAATAACACGCTTAAGGAGATCTTGGTTTTTGATCTAAGTCTGGCCACTGGCCTATACACACTAACCAACTACGCGGGAACAGTTATGGGCACTCGACATCGTGGTATCAGCCGAAGCCTTCTTGACGTCAGCGACTGAGCGGCGTGCGCCAGATTGGACCGTAAGACTGCGCTTGTATTAAGGGGGGCTAAGTCTGCTTCCGGCCGCCCTCGCAACATGCAGGTGTGCAATGGGCGATGGCCCCAGACCCCTGCACGCATAGGATTTAGACCGGCGTGTTGACCTCTCTGTTGTGCCTAGGTGGGGCTACGACGTGTTGATCTTCCGAGGCCGGGCATGACCCAGGAAAGTGTGTCCGACCAAAGGGGATCGAGTGTGTTGGGTAATGTGGTGCACCCCTGTAGGAAAGTTTATCTATTCGAATAGCCGTGATCCTTGGTAACAGGACGACCCGGAGTTGTACCTTGACCTTATGACAACTAGAACTGGATACTTAATAAAACACACCCTTCCAAGTGCCAGATATAACCCGGTGATCGCTCTCACACAGGGCGACGAGGAGAGGATCGCCGGGTAGGATTATGCTATACGATGATACTTGGTGAACTTTACCATCTACTGTCTTCTACATGCCGCAAGATGGAGGCTGCCAGAAGCGTAGTCTTCGACAGGACTAGCTATCCCCCTCTTATTCTGGCTTTCTACAGTTCAGTCCACCGATATTGGCCATTACACTGATACCCATGCATATGTAGTGTAGATCCTTGCTTGTGAGTACTTTGGATGAATACTCACGGTTGCTTTTCTCCCTCTTTTCCCCCTTTCCATTCTTCTCGGTTGTCGCAACCGGATGCTAGAGCCCAGGAGTCAGATGCCACCTTCGACGACTCCTGCTACACCGGAGGTGCCAACTACTACGTGCAGACTGCTGTTCAACGACCAGGAGTAGTTTAGGAGGATCCCAGGCAGGAGGCTTGCACCTCTTTCGATCTGTATCCCAGTTTGATCTAGCCATCTTATGGCAACTTGTTTAACTTATGTCTGTACTCAGATATTGTTGCTTCCGCTGATTCGTCTACGATCGAGCACTTGTATTCGAGCCCTCGAGGCCCCTGGCTTGTATTATGATGCTTGTATGACTTATTTTATTTTAGAGTTGTATTGTGATATCTTCCCGTGAGTCCCTGATCTTGATCGTACACGTTTGCGTGTATGATTAGTGTACGATTGAATCGGGGGCGTCACAACACTAGCGAAAGTACGTACCCTAGGCCTCATTTTCAAGCATTGCAATACCGTTTGTGCTCCGTTTTATCAATTGCTACCTTGCTGTTTTTTTATTGTTCCTATCACAAAAAATCAATATCTACTATCCATATTACACTTGTATCACCATCTCTTCGCCGAACTAGTGCAACTATACAAATTACCATTGTATTTGGGGGACACAAGAGACTTTTTATTATTTGGTTGCAGGGTTGGTTGAGAGAGACTATCTTCATCCTACGCCTCCCACGGATTGATAAACCTTAGGTCATCCACTTGAGGGAAAATTGCTACTGTCCTACAAAACTCTGCGCTTGGAGGCCCAACACGTGTCTACAAGAATAAAGTTGCGTAGTAGACATCAAGCTCTTTTGTGGCGCCGTTGCCGGGAGGTGAGTGCATGAAGGTATATCTTTAGATCTTGCAATTGAATCTTTTAGTTTCCTGTTTTGTCACTAGTTTGGTCTATAAAAGAAAACTACAAAGAAATCGAATTGAGGTTGCTTCATATTATTCATCTTTATCGTGTCTTTCTTTAAAATTATGGAAAGGAAAATTGTGCTCAATTGTTAGAAGAAGAAGTAAATAAAATGTTTGGCACAAAATATTTGAATGATGAGCATGATTGCAATGTTGTTAGTATGAATTCTTTGAATATCCATGATGCTAATGATATGCAAAGCCATAATCTTGGGGATGCTATGTTTGATGAAGATGATAATTTTAGTCCCCCAAGATTTGATGTGAAAATTTGTTATAATGATAGCATGCCTCCTATTTATGATGATTATAATGATGAAAGTGGATTTGGAAAGGTCGTGACTTTATTTAGTGATGAATCCACCATTTTGGATGAGGCTTCAATTGACTATGATAACAAAGTTGCTATCTATGATGATCACGGTGATGACATGTATGCTATAAATAATAATGATAACCATGAAACTTTTCATCATGATTTCAATTTTCATTCTCATGATAGTTATTTTGTTGAGTTTGCTCCCACTACTATTGATGAGAATAAATTTGCTTATGTGGAGAGTAATAAGTTTTATATGCTTTTGTGTCATAAAAAGAATGCTTTATATGATGGTTATATTGTTAAATTTCTTCATGATGCTACTGAAAATTATTATGAAGGAGAAACTTATGCTTGTAGGAATTGCAATAATATCAAGTTTCCTCTCTATGTGTTGAAAATCTTGAAGTTATCTTTGTTTTGTCTTCCTATGCTAGTTGATTCTTGCTCCCATGAATTTTTTGATCACAAAATCCCTATGCATAGGAAGTGGGTTAGACTTAAATGTGATACTCATATGCTTCATGATGCTCTTGTTATGTTTCAATTCTTATCTTTTATGCGAGCATCATTGAAATCATCATGCCTAGCTTAAAAGGCATTTAAGAAAAGCGCTTGTTGGGAGCCAACGCAACATTTACCCATAATGTTTTTGTGTGTTCACGTGATAGGCTACTGTAGTAATCATGTTTTATAGCTTTTGTTTCAATAAAGTGCCAAGTAAAGCCTTTGGGATAGTGTGGATGATAGTTGACTTGATTCTGTGCAAAAACAGAAACTTTTGCGTCCAGTGCAGAAATTCTTATATTTTATCGGAACATAGAAAAATTATGAATTTTTTACAGGTGATAGATATACAAATTCTCTACGTTTTCGTAATTGTTTAGAATTTTTGGAGTAGCAGAAGTATGGTAGTTATCCGGATCATTACAGACTGTTCTGTTTTTGACAGATTCTGTTTTCAATGCATAGTTTGCTTGTTTCCTAGTTTCTATTGCTTATATTGCTCAATATAAATTGTGGAAATGATATGATACAGTAGGCTTTGTGTGAGAACAATTATGAATCTTGTCTTTGACAGTACCAAAAGTGAATGGTTTGCTCTTTATCATGCTAACCTATCTCATGATGTTCTGTTAAGTTTTGTGTGATTGAAGTTTTTCATGTTCTGGGTGAGATGTTGATATGAGGAGAATAAGGAGTGAAAAGACCCTAAGCTTGGGGATGCACAAGGCATCCCAAGTTAATATTCAAGGAATATCCAAGCAACTAAGCTTGGGGATGTCCCGGAAGGCATCCCCTCTTTCGTCTCCAATATTATCGGTAACCTTACTTGAAGTTGTGTTTTCATTCGTCATATGACATGTGTTTTGCTTGGAGCGTCATTTTATTTTGTTATAATTTGCTTGCTGTTATTTAGAATAATGCTTTTCATCTTATTTCAATAAAAATATCAAGTATAGCCTTTGCTATGCTTATTTTGCAAGTATACATGTTGCTGTTTCAAAACAGAAAGTTTATCGCTGTTGCGAAAATTCCATAGAAAAGTCAGAATGTGATAAATTGTTGAAATTTTTTCCACAATAAGCTCTGATAAATTTTCTACGGTGTGTTAAATTTTCACAATTTTTTGAGTTGAATAAATATTTATGCTCTTGCATTCTTTACAAACTGTACTGTTTTGGCAAATTGTTGTTATGTTTGCATTGTTTGCATATGTTTGCTTGTTTAATGATTCTATTTGAGGATAGAAGTATTAAATATGTAGAGGAATTTAGTGTGCAATGTTGAATAATAATTTTAGCGATTTGCTGAATTAGAGAATGATAAGGTTTTGCATTGGTTTATACTAACTTATCTCACGAGTTCTTGTTGAGCTTTGTGTGGATGAAGTTTTTAAGATTTAAGGAAACCGTGATATAAAAGGAATTAAGGAGACACGAAAGCTCAAGCTTGGGGATGCCCAAGGCACCCCAAGATAATATCTCAATAAGTCCCAAGTATCTAAGCTTGTGGATGCCCCGGTAGGCATCCCACCTTTCTTCACCAACAATTATAGGTGAGTATCGGTTGATCCTGAGTTTTTGCTTCTTCACATGATGTGTGCTATTGTTGGAATGTCATTTTATTTTGTTTTGCTTGCTGTTTTAATAAAATTCTTAGTTCTGAAACTTTTAAATAAGAGAGAGTCCTCAAATAGCTACCCATTTACTTAAGGGATAATTAGATTTATGCCCCTAGTTGTGTCCCACTCGTCTGTTTTACCCCTAATTCCCAAAAGTCACCGGTTCTGTCCAAATCACTTTCCTCCTCTTATGCTTTTGCCCTTTGACCGTTTGACCGTCAGTTTGAAAACTTCATAACTAATTCATACTAAATCAGAAAAATGCAAATAAGATACCAAAATGTTCAGAAAAACATCACCTATAAGTCAGTGTCATTTGCATTCATGAAAAAAGTGTTGGAAAGTGCCCATTCGAGTTTTAGCTCTTATGCTACCACCATGAATAGTAAAATCTAAAAAAGTTCAAAGAAATTCAAAAATAATTTGGCGGCAAAGAATGACAAATGTTTTAAGTGCGTGCCAAGTTTCATTAGGGAATAACATTCATGGGTGCCGCGGCAAAAAAAAACAATCAGCACTCCAAAATAGATTATTTTTTCCCACGACTTCCACGAATGTCGTTCCCTAATGAAACTTGGCAAGCACTTAGAACACTTGTCGTTCTTTGCCACCATATTTTTTTTGAATTTTTTTAGAGTTTACTATTCATGGTGGTAGCAAAAGAGCTAAAACTTGGATGTGCACTTTCCAACACTTTTTTCATGAATGCAAATGACACTGACATATAGGTGATGTTTTTCTGAACATTTTGGTATCTTATTTGCATTTTTTTAATTTTGTATGAATTAGTTATGAAGTTTTCAAACTGACGATCAAACAGTCAAAGGGCAAAAGCATAAGAGGATCAAAGTGACTTGGACAGAACCGGTGACTTTTGGGAATTAGGGGTAAAACAGACGAGTGGGACACAACTAGGGGCACAAATCTAATTATCCCTTTACTTAACTACTCGCATTATCTTCACCTATATCTTTTTGGAGTAGCTTGTCATTTACTCTTGTGCTTCACTTATATCCTATGAGTAAGTTGTTGAATGAAATATTGAATATCATGAAGTTGAAATTATATCATGCCTAGTGGTAGCTTCACATTGGGTTTAGAAAGTGAAATCTTTTGAAGCTTGACAATCACAATATTGGTCATACAAGCAATTCCTGAATGATTACTATAAGGAAGAGAACTTCCACATGCAAATACACTATCTTGGAAATCTTTTGTGATTGTGAGCCCCCATCAAAATATTATATGCCAAAATTGTTGACGCTGGACAAGGAAGACAATGTAATGATTTATGTTTGTTCATATTCACATAGAAGTTATATTGTCATAGATCCTTCAACATGTCGTGCTTGCCCCTTGTCTTTGCTAGCCAAAAACTCCACACCAGGTAGAGATACTACTTGCGCATCCAAAAACCATTAAACCCAAATATTATTTTCAAGAGTCCACCATACCTACCTAGGGATTGAGCAAGATCCCTCAAGTAAGTTGTCGTCGGTGCAATAAGGTAATAAAAATTGCTTCTAAAAGTGTGAGATCATTTAGTGTAAGAGAAAATTGAGCATTGTATGAACTTTTGATGGTGAAGAATAAAGCAACAGACTACATAATAAGGGTTGCCATCACAAGGGGTAATACAACGTGGAGTTCTTTTGCACTAAGGGGTTGAGCATACAAACAAATAAGTGCATGGCAACCTCTGCTTCCCTCTGCGAAGGGCCTATCTTTTACTTTTATGCAAGAGTCAAAGTTTTTCTCTCTATTCCTTTTTATTTTTCTCCTTTGGCAAGCATCATGTGGTGAGGAAAGATCTAGGCACATATATCCTGTTGAATATGGGTAGCATGAGTTATTATTGTTGACATCACCCTTAAGGTGAATACATTGGGAGGAGAAATTATAAGCCCCTATCTTTCTGTGTGTTCGGTTGAAACGTTTTGCTCATGTGTATGCGGTGAGTGTTAGCAATCATAGAAGACTATATGATGGTTGAGTATGTGGAGCTCTTACTTAGACTCTGTTGAATAAGTTGAATTGCAATTGCTTGGTGACTGAGAACATAGGTTGTTGAGTTTCAAGACAATTCATTGTTTGAACCTTTACATGTGAATTGGTTGCTACTTTAACATGAGAAATTTTAGGAGAAAAGAATTGTTGTTATGATGCTAGGAAAAGTGATTGAAATTGTCATTGATCAAACTTGTGCACTTTGCTAGCATTCACACTTCATAAATTATTTATTTTATCATTTACCTACTCGAGGACGAGTAGGAATTAAGCTTGGGGATGCTGATACGTCTCCAACGTATCTAAAATTTATGAAGTATTCATGCTGTTATATTATCTTTCTTGGATGTTTTACAATCATTTTATAGCAACTTTATATCATTTTCTAGGACTAACCTATTGACCCAGTGCCCAGTGCCGGTTGCTGTTTTTTGCTTTTTTTTTACATCGCAGGAAATCAATATCAAACGGAGTTCAAACACCGTGAAACTTTTTGTCGATTTTTTATGGACCAGAAGACATCCAGTGGGCCAGAGAAGCACCTGTGGGGTGCCCCGAGGGGGCACAACCCACCAGGGCGCGCCTGGGGGCCCAGGCGCGCCCAGGTGGGTTGTGCCCACCTTGGTGGCCTCTCGTACCCTCTCTTTGCCCTATAAATAGTCAAATGTTCCAAAAACCCTCGGGGTAACCCTAGATCAGAAGTTCCACCACTGCAGGCCTCTGTAGCCATCGAAACCGAATCTAGACCCGTTCTGGCACTCCGCCGAAGTGGGAAATCATCACCGGTGGCCATCTTCATCATCCCGGCGGCCACCACGATGAGGAGGGAGTAGTCCACCCTCGGGGCTGAGGGTTTGTACCAGTAGTTATGTGTTTAATCTCTCTCTCTCTCTCTCGTGTTCCTGAGATGGCACGATCTTGATGTATCGCGGGCTTTGTTAATATAGTCGGATCATATGGTGTTTCTCCCTCTCCATCTTGTTGTGATGAGTTGAGTTTTCCCTTTGAGATTTCATTTTATTGGATTGAATACTTTTATGGATTTGAGATCACTTGATATATGTCTTGCATATGAATACTCGTGGTGACAATGGGGTATCATATTGATTCACTTGACATATGTTTTGGCACTCAACTCGCGGATTCCCCAGGTGACATTGGGGTAATCTATGCATAGAAGTTGATGCACGTTCTTGTCTTTATTTCTCTGGTAGAAATCTTGGGGCACTCTTTGAGGTTCTTTGTGTTGGATTGAGTATTATGAATCTGAAATTATTTGGTGTCATTTTAGTACGAACTCTTGGATAGATCAATCGGAAAGAATAGCTTCGAGGTGGTTTCATACCCTACAAACAATTTCTTCTTATGTTCTCCGCTACATAGGAACTTTGGAGTGATTCTTCATCACACTTTGAGGGATGGTTATGTGATCCAATTATATTAGCACTGTTGAGGGATGGTTATGGATTCTTCATCACACTTTGAGGGCCGAGGGGAGCACACCCACCAGGGCGCGCCTGGGCTCCCTGGCGCGCCCATGTGGGTTGTGCCCACCTAGTGGGCCCCCTCTGTTACTTATTGGCTCCAATATTTCTTATATATTCCATAAAAATTCCTCGTGAAGTTTCAGCTTGTTTGGAGTTGTGCAGAATAGGTGGCCTCACTACAAAAAAATTACACTTCCGTGATGATACGTGTTTGTCACAGCAGGTCACGTTTTTTATCATGCATGTACATCCATGACAATTTTATGACAGAATCAAGATAGTCGTACCTGTGCTGTCGTAGAAGTGTTCCATGACATTACCAAAATTATCATCACGGAAGTGTCCACTTCCATGACGATAAATCGCGCGTCACAGAAGTGCTTTCGTCAAGGGTAACCGACACGTGGCATCCACCGTAACGGAACGCCGTTAAGCTATCGGGTCCGGTTTTGGATCCGATAACCCGTTAACAGCCCCGACCAATGGGGATTTTCCACGTGTAAAATCATCATTGGCTGGAGGAAACACGTGTCGGCTCACCGTTGGGACAGATGTCATCCACTCATTGGACCCAAAGCGCCTATGATACGTGGACACGTGGCATGGCCCAACAGAGGCCCATTCTGTCGGTGTCAAAACCGGCGGATCTCGGGTAGGGGGTCCCGAACGGTGCGTCTAGGATCGATGGGAACAGGAGACTGGGGACACGATGTTTACCAGGTTCAGGCCCTCTCTATGGAGGTAATACCCTACTTCCTGCTTGATTGATCTTGATGAATATGAGTGTTACAAGAGTTGATCTACCATGAGATCGTAATGGCTAAACCCTAGAAGTCTAGCCTATGAGTATATGGTAATGAATCTGTCCTACCGGACTATGCTCTCCGGTTTATATAGACACTGGAGAGATCTAGGGTTACATGAGGTCGGTTACATAAGACGGAATCTTCATAATCGATTGCCTAGCTTGCCTTCCACGCCAAGTAGAGTCCAATCCGGGCACGGGTATAGTCTTCGGTCTTCATGTCTTCACAGCCCATCAGTCCGGCCCAATAGATAACAGGCCGGACGCCCGAGGACCCCTTAATCCAGGACTCCCTCAGTAGCCCCTGAACCTGGCTTCAATGACGAGGAGTCCGGCGTGCAGATTGTCTTCGGCATTGCAAGGCGGGTTCCCCTTTTTTCGAACTCCAAGATGGTCTTCAGATGTAATTATTGTATCCGGACCTTTCACACACCATGCACAATCGCAAAAAGAATATACATATTTTTACACGAGTCTAATCTGCTGACAGCCTTTTGCAACGCAACATTATGTCTGTCCGGTCATAATTTCGAACCGTTGTCCCACGTTTCAAGATGCGGTTGCTATTGGCACGTCTTGTCGAAGCAGAGATCATGTCCCCTTATTGCGGGATCCTCGTCAAGGCGGGCATGGGTAACCCAACCGTGCCGTTTATACAACCTTTGGGAATAGGCGAGTTTAAAGCGAGTGGGGAGGCGTTTGACATTCGCGACCTCTATAAGGGAGTAAGGATCCCCTTCTTTCACCCACGCCCTTTCTCTTCCTCAGCCCTTCCGTCCTTGAGCTCCAGCGCCCAAGCTCTAGTTTTTCCCTAGTTCAAGAAAGTACTCCAAAAATGTCCGGATCCGGAGCTGGAGGTAAATGGATGGCCTCTTCCGTCAAGAAGGACATCAAGGAGCTCCGGGAGGCCGGATATCTGGCCAAAGAGATCGCCCATCGACTCCCGGCCAAGGGACAGATCGTCCCCACTCCTGAGCCCCACGAGAGGGTTGTGTTTCTTACACACTTTGTCCGCGGGCTTGGGTTCCCTCTTCATCCATTCTTCCGCGGGTTGTTGTTTTACTACGGGCTAGATTTTCACGACCTAGCCCCCAACTTCATCCTCAATATTTCGGCGTTTATCGTCGGTTGTGAGGATTTTCTCCGCATCCCGCCTCACTTTGGCCTGTGGCTGAAGACCTTCAATGTGAGGCCGAAAGTAGTGCGCGGTCAACAAGCAGAGTGCGGAGGCGCCATGGTAGGCAAGATGCCCAACGTCACCTGGCCCGAAGGCTCGTTTGCGGAGACGGTGAAGGGGTGGCAATCGGGGTGGTTTTATATCACTGAGCCGCGTGATGCCAACTGGGTGGCGGCCCCCGAATTCCGATCTGGAGTCCCGATGCGGCTCACTTCTTGGCAAGAGCGGGGTCTAACCTGGGGTCCCTTGGCCGAGCTAACAGGGCTCCAGACGTGCATCCAGAACATGATAGAGAATAAGATCAAGCTTGCCACCATAGTCCAGGTTATGCTTGTTCATCGGGTCCTTCCGTGCCAACGCCGAACTTATGGTTTGTGGGAGTTCGAGCCGGCCAAGCACCAGACGCTACTGGAGCTCTTCGGCGCAACGCACGAAGAAATCTGGAAGGTGCTCTTCAAGGCCGGCGAGACGCCACCGCCAACGACCGAAGACCGCGGGCTTAGCTTAAAGCGTCAGCCCAATCCGGTCAGTTTCTTTAATGTTTTGAAGGAGTACCCCCTACTAGGATATTTTGAGGAAAATCTTAAGCTTCCTTCCTCTATTTTCAGGCCTAGATTAAGTTGGCCGAGAAGATTAACTGTCCGGCTCCGCTACCCGAGGACCAGGGGTTTCCATTATTGGAGAAGATGCTGTTCCCCGCGCCTTATGAGGTGCCGGAGAAGACGGCTAAGAAGGCGGCCCAAGGGGCCAAGAAAAACCTTCGCCGGAGAAGCACTCTGGACGAGACATCCGAAAGCGAGACTTCCTCTTCGTCTGCTGACGACAGCGATGAAGAGGAAGAATAAAATGACTCCCCAACTGAAGCGGGGAGGAAGAAGAGAGCGGCCCCCGCGAGCCCAGAGGCGGAAGTGCCTAAGAGGGTTAAAGGCTCCCTCGCGGATAACTTCGCGTGGGACGTCGACAGCAGTCCAAAACGACCTCGCCGGACCAAGCCTCAGGCCGCTTCTTAAGTACCAGAATTCGCAAAAGCCTAGCCTTCCTGGTTTTCAATATTGATATATTGTAAACTTTTGTCATTGCAGTCCGGCACATGACGGCTCTCCGCGATCCTCGACAGAGGATTCGCTGGACACGGAGGAGATGGCTAGCATGTCTCCGCCACCTGCTCATTCCGTCTCACCCAGGGGTGATGACGAGGTGGTGTCCAAAAAGACCTTCCCAAGTCGGGGGGAGGTTCCAGAGATCATCGGGGCGACGCCCCAGGATGACTCCTCGGACGTCGGACACATGGGGGAAAAGCCCCCATGGGGACTGGTGACGGGGCCCAAGTTCCCTTCGGACCCCAGCCGGATACCATTCCAGAAATCAACACGGCTCCGGGCTCTAGCGAATGGCATTCCCCACAAGGAGGGAGTGTGCCTGCTCCACCGGTGTCCTCTGTCCAACCAGAGGCACTGGATAATCTGCTGGAGGCGCTACGAGGCGCCTCTATCGTGGATGAACATCGTGTCCTTATGGACACGGTAATAGAGAAGGTTCAGTTCGTTAAAAACGGACTGACCGAAGCCTGCACTAGCCTTCTAATAGGCTTTGAGGTAAGTCATGTGATTGTAAGAAAAATATCACAGCATAGACAGTAGCCCCTGATGCTCTGTTTGGTGTTCGGGAGGAAAAGCCGAACAGAGGATCAAAAATCGCAGGAGTCTAACGTGAGTTGTCCATGTGAATAAGCGGGTATTACTGCAGGCTGCCACTGCTCATGCTGCGGAGGTCTTCAGACTGAAGCAGAAATTGGAGCGGGCTGAGGAGGAGCTCGGCCGCGTGAATAAGCAGTTGGAGGATAGCCAAGGTATGCAGTTACCCATGGGTACATTGCGAAAAAAATGAATAGTCCGACCAGACTGAAAGTTTCATAAACCTTATTAGGGGCCACAACCGAGGTGGCAACCCTTAAGGAGGCGCTAGCCGAGGCCGAGGACAAAGCGGCCAACGAACGTGCGTCGCGCGAGAAGCACGAGGCCCGGGTTGGCGAGGCGCAGCAGCAGCTCCAGGGCGCGATAGAGAAGTTTGAGTCCTTGGAGCGCGATTTTAAGGCGCAGGAGTCCGAATTGGCGAAGGCTCGCCAGAGCGCACAGGATGCACGAGCAGAGGCCCAGAGTGCCCTCCAGGAGATTCAAGTGGCCCAGAAAATTGCGGCGGGTGAGTCTTTCACCATGCCGAGAAAATATGTAGAGAAAACGTCCCTTGTACTTGTCCTGGATTTTGGTTTTCCAGGGGCATTTGCAGGTCTGCCGCACAGTGTGTCGGACGGGGCCGAGCATTATAGAGCCAAAGAAGGGATGTCAAGGGAGAAGTTGTTCTGGTCCCAATATCTGGGATCCGAACATCCGGTGACCTTCAACGACCGGCTAAAGCAGCTGGTCGAACTGCACCGGTTGGCCGAACTGGCCATGAAGGACCTGATAGTCCGGCTGTGGCCTGCCGATCATACACCTGGCAGCTATTTCGAACTTGTGCAGCGGCTTGTGAGTGCCTGTCCGCGGCTCGAAGCCGTGAAGCGGTCGGTCTGCATTGAAGGTGCGCGTATGGCTTTTGCTCGCGTCAAGACGCATTGGGCAAAGCTGGATGCCAAGAAGCTGATGATCGAGGGACCGCCAGAGGGCAAGGAGCATCGTCGACCCGAGCATTATTTTGATGGTGTCCTAGAGGGATCCCGTCTTGTGGCGGAGCAATGTTCGAAGGATATTATATTCCCATAAGAACATGTGTATTATCTTGCCCTGTAATATGGAACAAAGATGTTATGTAGTATAATGTTTATGATTTTAAATTTTTACCTCCTGTGCGGCCGTTTATTAAATCTGAGGGATGACCAGTCGTCGGCTTCTGCCCCCACGTAGATAGTACGGGGGTGTTCGGGATAAATCTAAACACTCTTTACTCCACATTCTGGTCCTTAAAGGAGGTGTTTAGCGCAACGAACAAGGCAATCAGACTATGAGGCCTTTACCACCCTCACTTAGCCATAGGAGTTTGACAATGAATAAAGTTGGCGAAGCCCCTGGTATTCGGAAGGCCGAATTAGGGGCGTTATACACGCCTAATCGGAGGAACCGACTCTTCGCAAGAAGCGGAAAAAACCTCCAACGATTTGGGACCTCACGAACAGCCGACCAGCTCACGCCGCATCATGACAGTCAGTTTTCGGCTTTCTCTACTGAGGTGCTCGTCCGGAATAACCGGGACACAATCGCAGTAGTTCTCCCTTTACTACCCTAGCCGATATAGCGGAACATAAGGTAGTAAGCACAGGAGCCGGGCAACCCAACTATTGACCAAAGACATGATTCGGAGCCGATGCATATAATGCTATAAGTTTGGAGTGCCGAACTATACTGTAAAAGTGTTCGTACTTTTATTGCCGTGATGCGGGGTGTAATGAAGCCCCTGGCATATTAGTACGTACCATGATGTACACGTGCAATGAGTAATAGATACTAAGGTGAAAAATGGAAAAAATTAATTAATGAGCTGACGCCACCATTTATTCACCATTGTGACGTAATTAGTACGTCGAGGCGTGCTTTGTACAAGTAATGTGATAAGCACGTAAGGCTATTTAACATGCCGTAACCAAGGGCAAGCTGCATGCGGGTATGTAAGACAAGTATGGTAATCATTTATTAGAGACCACCTGGAGGTTCCCTTGTACGTCAAAGCTCCTTGCCTCCTTGGTGCGTTCTGCAAGCGGGTCGTCCGTATAGACCTTGAAAAGAGAAGAAAACCCGTAAAAGAAAAAGTGAAACCGTGCGAATCCTAGGGTCTATCAGGCCGTACTGTGGATCGCAAACGAGTTGTGCCTCCGTCAGTACCCATGGGGCCTCGAGTGCGTAATTTATATGCGCGCGGTAATAATACCATTGCCTCATCGGGGCTGAAACGGAGGCCAAATTGCTAGTTTGGCCCGTGACGAGCCGAGCTGTCCTGCGGCAGTGTAGTCGGGACCCTCTTAACGATGTCCAGAGGCTCGGCAGCTTGATTATAGCGCTGCTTGAGAAGGCCACTCTGTACTTCTGCTGCTAGGGCGGCGGTGTGCTCCTCTGTACAGAGGGAGTGTTCCATGTTTCCATTTACTGTAATGACGCCACGTGGACCGGGCATCTTGAGCTTTAGGTAAGTATAATGCGGCATCGCGTTGAATCTGGCGAATGCTGTTTGCCCGAGCAGTGCATGATAGCCGCTGCGAAATGGGACTATATCGAAGATTAGTTCTTCGCTTCGGAAGTTATCCGGAGAACCGAATATTACTTCCAGCGTTATTGAGCCCGTACAACGGGCCTCTACGCCTGGTATGACTCTTTTAAAGGTAGTCTTCATGGGTTTGACTCGTAAGGGGTCAATGCTCATTTTACGTACTGTATCCTGATAGAGCAGGTTGAGGCTGCTACCCCCGTCCATTAGGACTCGAGTCAGGTGAAATCCCTCGATGATTGGGTCGAGAACCAATGCGGCCGAACTGCCATGACGGATACTAGTTGGGTGATCTCGACGATCAAAGGTGATCCGAAATGACAACCATGGATTGAATTTAGGGGCGGCTGGCTCTACCGCGTGGACGTCCCTAAGAGCTTGCTTGCGCTCCCTTTTGGGGATGTGTGTGGCGTATATCATGTTCACCGTCTTGGCGTGAGGGGGGAATTTCTTCTGCCCTCCAGTGTTCGTCTACTAGGGCTCTTCGTCCTCGTCCTCACTTTGTGATCCCCCTTCTTTGCATCTGCTATTTACCTTGCTGGCTTGTTTGAAGACCCGACAATCTCTATTAGTATGGTTGGCCGGTTTATCTGGGGTGCCATGTATTTGGCAGGGACGATCAAGTATACGGTCCAAGCTGGTTGGTTTTCCGTTGCTATTTTTATAGGGCTTCTTTTGCGCCAGACTTGGAGCCACTGAATCCGGCATGAACTGTTGTGTCATCGGTGTTATTGTCGTTGCTTCGGCGTTTGTTTCTGTTGCACCGGAACTTGCCGGTGCTGTTCTTGGTCTCGGAGGGGCTTGTTTCGTTGGCCGTGTTTGTACTGCAAGCCAGCCAACTGTCTTCTCCCGCGCAAAAGTGGGTCATGAGTGCCGTGAGGGCTGCCATGGACCTCGGTTTTTCTTGGCCGAGGTGGGGGCGAGCCATTCGTCCCGGATGCTATGCTTAAATGCCGCTAGTGCTTCGGCATCCGGACAGTCGACGATCTGGTTCTTTTTGGTTAGGAACCTAGTCCAGAATTTTCTGGCTGATTCTCCGGGTTGTTGAACTATGTGGCTTAAGTCATCGGCGTCTGGTGGCCGGACATAAGTTCCTTGGAAGTTGTCAAGGAAAGCCTCTTCTAAGTCCTCCCAGCTGCCGATGGAGTTTTCAGGCAGACTGTTAAGCCAGTGCCAAGCTGGCCCTTTGAGCTTGAGTGGGAGGTATTTAACGGCGTGGAGATCATCTCCTCGAGCCATGTGATGTGGAGGATGAAATCCTCGATCCATACTGCCGGATCGGTTGTGTCGTCGTATGATTCGATATTGATGGGCTTGAATCCCTCGGGGAATTCGTGATCCAGTACCTCGTCTGTGAAGCAGAGAGGGTGTGCGGCACCTCTATATCGGGCGGAGTCGTGACATAGCTCTGATGGAGTCCGTCTGCGGTATTCGGCCCGGGCGTGGTTAGATTTATCACGCCCGAAGAGGTAGCCTTCTCCATGCCTCGAGGCACGCCCTCGCGATCCGTAGATCGATCTCGTCTATCCTGCTTTACTACCCAGGGTCTGCCAAAGGTCGTACGTATGGTCCCGAGCTGGTTTGTCTCTGTGTTTGCGAAGCGGTGGGGCGGGCTGCTGTTCGGCCTGGTTTGCCGTTGTATCCCGACCGCAGGGTGGTCGGTCTGCCTCTCTATCGCGACCACGTGGTGGCTGTTCCGCATTGCGCGAGGGAGGTATGGGATCTGGTGCCTCCTCATCGAACTGAGGTAGCAGTTTGCGTTTTGGGTAGCTCTTGGCTGGGTGCTTGAGGCCGTATTCTTCAGCTTTCAGGACATCGTTCCATCTGTCGACGAGTAGATCTTGTTCGTCTTGAAGCTGCTGCTGTTTCTTTTTCAGGCTCCTTGCAGTGGCTATGAGCTGTAGCTTGAAGCGCTCCTGCTCGAGAGGATCCTCAGGCATGATGAAATCGTCGTTGCCGAGGCTTGTCTCCTCCTTGGAGGGTGGATGATAGCTATCGTCCTCCGGGTCATCTTCTATGGCCTGTTCATCAGGGTTATCCTGCTCGTTGTCGTTTTCCTCCTGTTCGGATATAGCTCCGACAGGGTCTTCGTTGTTTTCGGCGTCGCCCGGAGTACTATTTTCTCCGGTGCCAGTGTTGTCGTCTTTTGAGCGGCGAGGCTTAGAACGGCGTTTGTGGCGCCGGCGCTTGGACTGCGTCTCCGAGGGTTTGTTCTTATCCGGCTCTTCTTTGTCGTCGCCGGATCCTTTAGGTGTATGAACCATGTACACATCGTACGAAGAGGTGGCCGTCCAACGTCCAGTGAATGGCGGGTCTTGGCCTTGCTCCTTGTCGGCATCGTCGTCTATACCTTCGATGTCTTCGGAGCCATAGTCAAGCACGTCGGTTAAGTCATCGACGGTGGCTATGAAGTGGGTGGCGAGTGGGAAGCAAAATTCCTCGTCATCCGCCTCTCGCTCGAACCGAACATAGTTCGGCTGTGAGTCTTCCTCCAAGGACAATTTCTTCAGAGTTTAGTACGTCACCCAAAGGCGAATGCTGGAAGATGTCTGCGGCGCTAAATTTAAAAATCGATAACCGATCCAGCTCGGTGTCCGCAGGCGCATCTGGTCCGAAACGTATGGCCGGATACGAGTCTGGAGTTCCATTGGCGCAAGCATTGTAGGATGTCGAGTCCGTGTGTGGTTCCAACGCTGTAGGCGTCGTGTCCTCGGAGGGCGTGATCTGCTTCGGTTCCAAAGCCGTTGCAGCAACAGGATCCATCTCCTAGACGTAGTCCGATAACTGATTTAAGTCATGTTCATCGGAGCACGGGGAAGCAACTGTCGCGGTTCGAATCCATTGAAGATCAAGTCTCCACGGATATCCGCAACGTAGTTTAGGCTTCCAAATCTGACCTGGTGGCCAGGGGCGTAGCCATCGATCTGCTCCAGATGGCCAAGGGAGTTGGCCCGCAGTACGAAACCGCGAACACAAAGATTTGTCTTCAGTCTTCATGTCTTCACAGCCCATCAGTCCGGCCCAATAGATAATAGGCCAGACGCCCGAGGACCCCTTAATCTAGGACTCCCTCACATTCCTGTGAAAAGGCCGGCCCGTTTGACTTGGTCAAAAGGTGCCGGGCCAGCCCACGGCAAGCCTGTTAACGGCATGTTCGCATATAGCCCATTTACAGCCCGCTAACCCAGGGCCCGTTTATGGCCTATTTGAATTAGGCCTAGTAGCGTCATCTGGGCCGTCCAATATAATTCCAGACCGTTTTAACTTCTGGCCCATGTATGGCCCATGACGTCTTTCGGCCCATATGAGGCCCTTTGTAACTCTCGGCCCATTAAAGGCCCATGGTAAAACTGGCCCGTAATGAACAGTGTATCACTTTATACCCATTAATGGGACGTGGTGAAACTGGCCCGCAATGAACAGTGTATCACTTCATACCCATTAACGACCCATTATTCCATTGGGCCGTTTCTAGCCCATGTTATCTTTTGGCCTTCTCAGGGCCCATTTATTCTTGGGCTCATTTCCAGCATTCGGTTACTTACGGCCCGTTACTGGCATTTTCTGCTTGTGGGCCAAATCCAGCTTGTGGTTACACTCGGCCCGTTTGTGGCCCGTTAATATGTTGGGCCGTTTTCATAGCGTCATCAAATAGGGCCGATTAACGACGGCCCGTTATGGTCGGCCCATGAACGGACGATTTCAACTCTAGCCCATTTATGGCCATAATGTGGTCTGTTATTGGCCCATGTTTGGCCAACCGATCATACGGCCCGTAGAAGGCCCATTGATGATACGGCCCGTAGAAGGCCCATCGTGTCTATGGCCCGTATAAGGCCCATTGCTTCTATGCCCCGTAGAAGGTCCATTGTTTCTACGGCCCGTAGGAGGCCCATGTTAACTACAGTAAATATGTAGCCTATGGTTATTGTGGCCTAGTTTTAAAAAATAGGTTATTGCGGCCACTAGCAAGCCGCGGAAAAAGAACTGCACTGACTACAAGAAAACAAATAAATAAGACAATAAGGAAATAAATTAGCAAGCAACTTACGCAAGGGTATCACGGCTATTGCACATATTACATCCACTAGGCATCACAGTTCACCACCAGTGCAAATATAGGGAACAAAGCAGCATATAAATGCCGCATCAAAAAAGGTCCAGAACTGAAACCACTTCAGAAGAGCTCAAGAAACAATATCCTGGGTACCCATAATGCTGGGAAGATGCTTAGCAAGCTTATAACTTTCTCTTGTTTGGCGCTTAAATCCTCCAGCACTTGTTGTTGCACGAGAAAGTATGCATCTGAATTCTGCAAGGACTTCCTCAGTCCTTCGGCTTCCTGTCGCATAACATCTGATCGATGTCTTTCAACTTGAAGTTGAGACTCAAGAAGCCGAACTATTTCAGGCAGCAAGTTCGAAGAGCTGGTGTCGGCAGTAGTAGCCAGTAACTCGAACACTACATCAAGACATGACGTTGGGGTTGTCTCGGTGTCTTCAATATAGTTTTTATCAGCTTTCTTGGAGACCAACAGGGATGTCTCACTACCTTGAACCTTATCTGCATTACTTACTTTACCATTGCATAACGGGGTACTCTTCTCTAATATTTTATCCGCGTTCTAAAAGAGAAACAAACAAACACATCACAGGTTTACAATGTAGTATATGAAACTCGTTTTGGTAAAGCAGTTCAGTAGTAAGGTGGACAGGATAACAGCATGAAACAAACATATAACTATGTAGTATGGTCACTGTATGGTCTATATCATTCTAGTTTATGTTGCCAAATCAAGATAGATAAAGTTTGAATCATATCTATTTAAGACAAAGCAGAATAGGCAGAATATAAGTGTGGGAAACTACACAGCAATAACAACACTTGTAATGTGCATGGCATGAGAACATAACTGTTTATTCAATTGAAAGTGAAATCAACATAGAGCAAGTTACAACAGAAAACACGTTAAAGAAACAGGTTTAAAACATACCTGTTGCGCCATTGGAGTTTCAATTACATCCTTCAAATTTGAAATTAGTTGGTATGAGTAAATACAGTGATGCAAGAGCAAAGTAGTATGAACCATAGCTATGGAACCTGACCTGAGAACAATTCTTCTTCTGCTTTAAGCGTTGACTTGGGTTCGGAGTGGTGGTCCTCGTGCTTTGGGCACTGCAGTTGCCTTACTAACTGCTCGTGTTTGGGTGCTCTGTGGTGGAGACGATGCTGTGTCAATGGGAACTGGGTTACTATCTGCTGGGGTTGGGGTTAGAAGGGGTGTAGCTGGTTCTCTGTCCAACTGGGTAGGGGTACAATCTGCGTGAGTCTGGGTTATGTGTGGTGGGGCTGGTTCTTGGGCAAGTACAACCGTGGTTCTATCTCCATCGACAGGTAGCATGATCTTTTCTGAAGACCGTGTTTTTACTCCCACGGATACTGACATCACCCCCTCCAATTGAAATGGCTGATAAACAAGAAAAGTAATTGAATGTACATACATTGTAAGATAGACATGTGCAATGGATAGTAGGGAAGAAAACAGGGGATGAAATAATTCACATTTATGTTGTCTAACCAAACAGAATAGAAGAACATAATTTCACATATATGATGGCTAATTAAACAGGATAGCATGACACAATCTCACATGTAGGCAAGCTAACTAAACAGGATAGAATGACATACTTTGAAATAAGGTGACTATGTAAACAGGATGACATGATATAACTATACGATGTGTCTATTAAAGTGGTTGGCATGCCATAAATCACAAACATGCTGTCGATGGAAACATGATGGCATGATATAATTCACGGATAGAATGACATAATTCAAAATATGATGACTATGTAAACAGGATGAGATGATATAACTATATTATGTCTTTAGAAAATGGGTTGGCATGCCATAATTCAGATACATGCTGTCTATGTAAACATCATGGCATGATATAATTCAAATATATGATTTATATACTAAGGAAGTGAGCAGAGGGCAATCGCATATATGATGTGTCAACTAAGGAGATGGCATTCAATATCGTGTATATGATGTAAAAACTAAGCATTGCAATACAACATATGCATGGTGTGAGTAATATAACTCTGCCAAGTTTGAGCATACACCTCAGGGGGATAATAGGACTGGTCATCTACCTCTGAATCCTCCTCTGAAGAGCTATCTGTAACCAGCAAGATATCTGCTTCAGCAGGTAGCATTGTCTGCTCTGAAGACCTTGTTTTCACTCCAGATTTTTCCATGACCGTGCCGAATGGCTGATGCACAGGAAGAGTAATTGAATGTACTAAAATTGTTGACAAATTTAACACGTAATAAAAAATGATGTCATGATATAATTCACATATAAGATGACTGGCTAACGAGGGTGGCATTGCAAAATTCACATATAAGATGCCTGGCTAAACAAGATGGCATTGCATGATTCACATATACGATAAAGAAACTAAACAGATGGCATTGACACAAAGCATGACTAAACTAAGCAGATGGCATCTTTGATGTATACAGTAAGCAATGCAAGGCACCATATGCATGCCAAGTTAGAGCGAAGACCTCATGGGGTAAATAGGAGTGGTCTTATGCTTCTGAATCCCCCTCGGAACAGTTATCTTCCTCTTGATTATGATCCGAAATGGGTGGAGGGGGGCTGCCTTTGCGCCCACCGTGGAGCGACGTCTGCTTGAAATTTTATTGCCACGCAAGGCTTGTCTCTTTTGCTCTACATGTTCAGTTCCATTGTGTACAATAACTAACATGCATAGGAATAAAACATAGTGAGATTATGTAAGGCGTGCATGCACAAATCTAGAGTGATGGTAGCAAACTGTGGATAGACCCAAAACCAATGATAGCAGGCAGATAATAGCTTTAGTTAAAAAATATAGATAATGGCTCCTTTAATGTTTGTTTGCACCCAACATGAAACTCATAGTAGACACCCGAGATTAACCAGATAGTAGACAGATAGTACTCATTGCTGCCCCAATATGTACCCCACAACCATTTAAAAACTCAAGTTTCAGCATAAGTTTGGACCTGACTCAGAGTCTAATGGGTGAGCACGACGATAAAGTAGCATGTCATCATATTAAGTGATGCATAACATAAGCAGACGCGAAAGAGTGTGACCTCTCTTGCGGACCCGTGTAGTCCTCAAGGTCATCTGCTCAGTTGATGATGGTAATGCAGTTGTCGTGGCTGCCGTCAGTGGGGAAGAAGATCTGAGGCGGCGAAAGACAGTCTGGAGAGCGGATCCCTGCTGTGGTGAACCCTTCCGTCGTTGGAGCAGCTGAGCTGGGGTGGAACACAGCACCGCACGAGCAGGACAAACCACACAAGGTTTTCTTTCACACATATCTGTAACAGAAGTAATTGTGTAAGGGCTTGTTTGAATTTGAGGATTCTAACAATGCAGGGATAGGAAATAGACAGGAATAGGATAGGAATGCACGTGCAAAACAGAGAATTTAAAAACACAGGATTTCTACCAATCTGGGTGTTTGGTTCACAAGAATTGGAAGATCACAGGATGCAAAGAAACATGGTGAGATTAAGTCAAATCAGAAGAAGTGTACAACCTCCTTGGCGAAGCCATGTCGATCTCAGCGTGATTGGGTTGGCCGGTGAGGATGCTCCGGCTGACTTGGCTGTCGGAGGAGGGGAAGAAGATCTTATGCATCTGGAGATGGAGCCCGAGGTACTGCTCCGCTGTGATGGAGGTTTTTGTCGTTGGAGCAGCTCCGGTGAGTTGTACGACGCCGAGGCTGAAGCAGGACAAGAGAGACAACGTTAACCTGAGTAGAATTCTAATAGCATCTCCAATAGATGACGTAAAATACATAACCACAAAGTGCTAGATGTATACATCAACCGCTCATCTCTGAACTTAACTGTCGAATCTAAATTTAACTGTCGAAACTGAACTTAACTGTTGAAACTGAATTTTGCTGTCGAAACTGAATTTTACTGTCGAAACTGAACGCACTAGAGGTGAGGCTACATGTCAGCCGACTGACTTTTTCATCTCTGGTCAGTCGATTTTGCAGCCGTTGGATACGAAATCAAGGGCATGCAGTTCATCTTCAACCTCCACCCCCCTGAGCCGCCAGCCACCACCGGCCAAACAGCCGCTCGCGGCCTGCGGTGCGCCGCCCCGCCCTCCCCGAAAACACTCCCCACCGCCGGTCCGTCGCTGCCCCGGCCATCCCTCTAGCCCCCCCCCCCCCCCCCCCCCCCCGTGCCGAGCTTTTTCTCCAGTGATCCCCACGCCACCTCCCCACCACCGCCGACGACCACGACCCCCACCCTGAACCCTAAGATAGATAGTGGGGTACCTCTCCGGCGAGCCCCCCTCCCCGCTGCGGCTGGTTCTTCCTTAACTCCGGCGAGCCCCCCACCCCCACCCCCTGAAAATTGACTGACCCAAAAGTCGATTCAGTCGACTGAAGTGTAGCTAAATTAGAGCAGCATTGCAAGCAAGAGCAAGAGTGAGAGCAGCAGCGCGAGCAAGAGCAAGAGCAGACAAGGCAGGGGACCGAGAGCAAGAGCAGAGCAGTAGCGCGAGCGAGAGCTAAAGCAACAGCAGCTCCTACTGATGTGGACGTCGCCGCCGAGGGAGCGACGCCGTGGAGGAAGTGGCCGGCGACGCCGCAGTGGATGGAGCCGCGTCTTGTCGGGTAGGGACCAAGCACCGGCAGCACCATGAGATCAAATCAAGAAGAAAATGCGGCGATTAGTGTACAACCTCTTTGGTGGCACCGATTAGGCCGAAGCTTCATCCGAGGAAACGGTGATGATGATGCTCTTCTGGTGGTGCAGGTGAAGACGGCGGTGTGGGAATGGAGGTGGAGCGAAAGACGAGGGGAACGTCGTGGCAGCTCCTTGGAGGTGGAGGACGGGATGGCTGAACCGGCGGGATGACCAAATCGACGACGGATCCTCATCCGGTACGGTGGATGAGGGACGTCGAGGTGTTGCTGTGGACGACGTCGCCAGGGAAGAGGCTCCGGCTGGGTGGCGGACGGAGGAGGGTGTGGGGCTTCGCGGGTTTTCCCGGCCTCAGTGTACGAATGGGTGGGCGGATGGGATGGGAGTGGGATACCATGGCTTAGGGACGCGCTTGTCCGAAATGTGGGGTAAATTACGAAAGTACCCCCACCGATTTGAGGCGGTTCTTTCGATTCAGGGGTATCACGGGCATTTCGCGTGTCGGGATTTCATAGGAGGTGGGAGTTTTCGCGCGCGTTGTAGTTTTGGAATAGCAAGGTGCGGGTTGAGATGGAGGGTGTTGGCGGAGCACAACGAGACAAAGATATATCTTAAATATTTCGGGCTAACAAGGCGCGGGTTGAAATTTCCGGACAAGCCTAATGTGTACTGTACCAAATCAATTCGCACTACAAATGTCATTCAAAACTTTGAATTCATGTTATGTTCAATTAAAATATTTCGCTACATGTATAATGCATGCAACCTACTACTCAAATGAACGTTTTAGTGCATTCCAAACGTATATACTACCGCTTCAATATGAACTAAATTTGAATTAATTTCTCTATTTGAATAAGATCTACAATAATGATTGTTGTGAAGTCAAAGCATTTGAATTCATTTCTCTGTTTTAATAAGATCTACAATCATCATTATTGTCAAGTTAAACCATCGTTTGTGTATTATCTTCACAGCACACCACATGATTAGTCTTGAGTTACATCTGAACTATGTGTACTATATGAACTCGAACTCGATTTTTTGAATCCACTTTATGTTGATTTCAAATCACAGTACATTTCAAGCTCTAGCTAGATCTTCATAATCTAAACCATGTCTCATATGTATAATGTGTTTATCACATTATGTATGGTGCCCCGCCCCAACGCCTACAAGTATTTAGATGTGAGTTGCAAACACCATACATTACCACAAATTCAAATAAAATGTGAGAATATTCGATATATAGTATTGTTTAGATTGTTCGATATTTAGTTGTAAGCTGCAAACGCCACACATTATCACAAATTCAAATAAAATGTGAGATTGTTCGATGTATAGTATGGTTTAGATTGTTCGACATTTAGCTGTGAGTTGCAAACGCCATGCATTATCACATTATGGTATAACATGTGCAAAACCACAACACGCGTATCACCTCTATATTCATGCATGCATATGTTTAAAACACTATGATCTCCTATTCAAATATATGAATCCACTTTCATATCACATTATGATCTTTGTTAGTCTCTTACACCCACACAATCCTCTAACCTTTGTAGCTACCACTAACTTTCTCTTGTGCATGCACACTCCCTCCTCGCCCTCCCCCTCCCTCAGCATTCTATCCATTGCGCACATTCATTTTTTTAGGTCATTCTCCCACAGTCTCCACAACTTTTTTCCGACACACACCGATCGATAAACCTCTCCAGCGATGTCTGCCTACAACATACACATGCACCTTCAGTCTCCTCCTTTATGTGTCCTTGCCTCGTGTCTCTCATATGGTCCCACACGTGTAAACTCTCGCCCCTCTTTTCATCGATCTCACAACCGCACACTCCTCCCCCTATCTAGCTAGTAGCCGGGCCTCTCGTACCACCTCCTAGCTCCATTCTCTCTGTCTATCCATCTCGCCGGGCCTTCTTTGCCTCTAACAAATGGACGTACACCGGGCCTTCTTTGCCTCTAACTCGTTTTTCCCCACGCGTTGATCGATCTACCTCATTAGTTATGTCTCTCCCTTCCTCCGACAAACAACAATTGATCTACAGATCTAGTTAGGTTTGCTTACCAAACACATGGTTCCCCTTCGTCATCCATGGATGCGTCCCGACAGATCTATCACGCACAGGCACACACAGAAACACATCCCCACTCTTATTGATAATATTGCAGTTCCACCCTTAGTTTGTCTAGTAGGCCTCTCCCACCATCTTCGAGAAGCAACACCATCACCCATCCAGCACTCTACCCCTCTCCCTCCCTCTCTCTCTCCTCTCTCTCTCTGTCCCATCCTATTTCCCGTCCTTCAGTTATGTATGGATATCAACCGATCTCCCTCAAGACATAGTTGGGTCTCTCCTTCTCAACACATATACGAGTCATTCTGCCTCTATAGTTAGGCCTCTGCCTACCCCTCCCCCCACCCCCTCCCACACACACACCGATGCATCGAGCGCTCTAGTCATGTCTCCCTGCCACACACAAACTTGACATGTGCCCTCTGACGTTTCGGTAGGTCAGTCGCCCTATATCTTTGACTTGCACACACACACAATTTCGATGGCTCTCTTCATCGATCTCGCACCCACCCACTTGATCCTCTCTTCGACTCTATCGATATCTATGACCCCTCCCTCTCTTCTCGTGGATCGCCCGACCCTCTATATATGATATGGATAGGCCTCCATTTCACAGACGACATTGCATGCAAAATTTTGTTTGAGATGTCATCGACACATATTCCCACAAATACATTCATGAAATCAACCCCCCAAACAAAAAACACTCACGAACGCACAAGCCATTTGTCTAGGTTTGTATCTCTCACACACACCCACGTGGGTGGGGGACGTGCACGAAGAGAAGAGGTGCACGCACGGCGCACGTACTCCCGTCTCTTTCCCAACCACACCCGCGCGGTACACTGTGGAGCTCATTTCTGTACGAAAAGGCAGCCCACGTGGTAATTTGACACGTGTACTAGTTGTCCACTAGATGGAGGGAGGATTGTCTACCATGGGTGAACAAACAAATTGCGACTTGATGCGTTATGTTAAAAAAGAGGCAAAACATGTGGGGCCTACCTTAGAGGCAAGGCTCTATACACTGGAGTACTTTTGATGTGTCCCATCAACTCGCAGAACGAAGAGAAGCTTGCTTAGTACGCCGTCTCCCCCGCCCACGGGTGCGGTGGCTCACAGGATGAGGTGAAGCTTGCTTACTAGTAGTAGTACTGTACGCCTTACGCCCGCTCCCTCGCCCACGCGCGTGGTGGCTCGCAGGACAAGGAGAAAATTTTACTACTCCCTCCGTTTACTCCTCGTCCCTACTACCTTGGTTAGAGAGATTATCATATTGTTTGGAATATATATATCCTTTAGTAGATTTCAATATGAACTACTAGTACATACTCCAAACAATGATGTATATATACATATTTTAGAGTGTAGATTCACTCATTTTGCTCCGTATGTAGTCCATATTGAGGCCCTGTTTGGTTCAGAAGTCCTAGGACTTTTCTAGTCCCATCTAAAAAGTCCCTACTCCTTAAAAAGTCCCTCCCTGTTTGTTTTCAGGGACTAAAAATTCCCTAGTCCCTCCCTAGAGGTTATTGAATGACCATGTTACCCCCAGTATACAGAAAAATAACAACCAAACAACACCATGGGGCGGCGAGGCAATGGGTGCAGGGAGGGGCATTGTTGGAAAAGTCCCAAAAAAGACTCTCCTTGAGAGTCTTCTTCATCAAGTCCCAAAAAGCAAGTTTTAGTCCCTAGTAGTCCCTCCTGTTTGGTTAAGAAGTCTCTAAGAGGGACTTTTTCTAGTCCCTACACTAAAAAGTCCCTGGAAACAAACACCCCCTGCATAAAGTTGAGACACTTATTTTGGAACGGAGGGAGTACATATTTGCTATGATCTTTTTGAGGAACCGATATTTGCTATGATCTTTCAATCATTGAGATGCAATAGCATGCATGTTATGTTGGAAATATGCCCTAGAGGCAATAATAAAATGGTTATTATTATATTTCCTTGTTCATGATAATAGTCTATTGTTCATGCTTTAATTGTGTTATCCGAAAATCGTAATACATGTGTGAATACATAGACCATAACATGTCCCTAGTGAGGCTCTAGTTGACTAGCTCGTTGATCAATAGATGGTTACGGTTTCCTGACCATGGACATTGGATGTCATTGATAACGGGATCACATCATTAGGAGAATGATGTGATGGACAAGACCCAAAACTAAGCATAGCACTAGATCGTGTAGTTCGTTTGCTAAAGCTTTTCTAATGTCAAGTATCATTTCCTTAGACCATGAGATCGTGCAACTCCCGGATACCGTAGGAATGCTTTGGGTGTACCAAACGTCACAACGTAACTGGGTGGCTATAAAGGTGCACTACAGGTATCTCCGAAAGTGTCTGTTGGGTTGGCTCGGATCGAGACTGGGATTTGTCACTCCGTATGACGGAGAGGTATCTCTGGGCCCACTCGGTATTGCATCATCATAATGAGCTCAATGTGACTAAGTAGTTAGTCACGGGATCATGCATTACGGAACGAGTAAAGTGACTTGCCGGTAACGAGATTGAACGAGGTATTGGGATACCGACGATCGAATCTCGGGCAAGTAAAGTACCGATTGACAAAGGGAATTGTATACGGGATTGCTTGAATCCTCGACATCGTGGTTCATCCGATGAGATCATCGTGGAACATGTGGGAGCCAACATGGGTATCCAGATCCCGCTGTTGGTTATTGGCTAGAGAGGTGTCTCGGTCATGTCTGCATGATTCCCGAACCCGTAGGGTCTACACACTTAAGGTTCGATGACGCTAGGGTTATAAGGAAGGTTTGTATGTGATTACCGAATGTTGTTCGGAGTCCCGGATGAGATCCCGGACGTCACGAGGAGTTCCGGAATGGTCCGGAGGTAAAGATTTATATATGGGAAGTCACCATACGGTCACCGGAAATATTCGGGGGTATACCGGTATTGTACCGGGACCACCGGAGGGGTTCCGGGGGTCCACCGGGAGGGTCCACCTGCCCCGGAGGGCCTTATGGGCTGTAGGTGGAAGGGAACCAGCCCTTAGTGGGCTGGGCGCCAACCCCCCTAGGGCCCATGCGCCTAGGGTTTGGGGGGAACCCTAAAGGGGGGCGCCCCCCTTGCTTGGGGGGCAAGCTCCCTCCCCCTTGGCCGCCGCCCCCCCTCTAGATCTCATCTAGAGGGGCCGGCCCCCTTCCCCCTTCTCCCTATAAATAGAGGGGTGAGGGGAGGGCTGCAGCACCACATCCAAGGCGCAGCCCCTCCCCTCCCCAACACCTCTCCTCCTCCGCGTGTGCTTGGCGAAGCCCTGCCGGAGAACTGTCACTCCACCACCACCACGCCGTCGTGCTGCTGTTGGAGCCTTCTTCCTCAACCTCTCCCTCCTCCTTGCTGGATCAAGGCGTGGGAGACGTCACCGCTCCGTACGTGTGTTGAACGCGGAGGTGCCGTCCGTTCGGCGCTTGGATCATCGGTGATTTGGATCACGACGAGTACGACTCCATCAACCCCGTTCTCTTGAACGCTTCCGCTCGCGATCTACAAGGGTATGTAGATGCACTCCTCCCCTCTCGTTGCTAGTAAACTCCATAGATTGATCTTGGTGATGCGTAGAAAATTTTAATTTCTGCTACGATCCCCAACAGTGGCATCATGAGCTAGGTTTATGCGTAGTTTCTATGCACGAGTAGAACACAAGTTGTTGTGGGCGTCGATTTTGTCAATTTACTTGCCGTTACTAGTCTTATCTTGATTCGGCGGCATCGTGGGATGAAGCGGCCCGGACCGACCTTACACGTACGCTTACGTGAGACAGGTTCCACCGACTGACATGCACTAGTTGCATAAGGTGGCTAGCGGGTGTCTGTCTCTCCCACTTTAGTCGGATCGGATTCGATGAAAAGGGTCCTTATGAAGGGTAAATAGAAATTGGCATATCACGTTGTGGTTTTGGCGTAGGTAAGAATCGTTCTTGCTAGAAACCTATAGCAGCCACGTAAAAGTTTGCAACAACAATTAGAGGACGTCTAACTTGTTTTTGCAGCAAGTGTCATGTGATGTGATATGGCCAGAAGGATGTGATGAATGATATATGTGATGTATGAGATTGATCATGTTCTTGTAATAGGAATCACGACTTGCATGTCGATGAGTATGACAACCGGCAGGAGCCATAGGAGTTGTCTTAATTTATTTATGACCTGCGTGTCAACTGGAACGTCATGTAATTACTTTACTTTATTGCTAACCGTTAGCCATAGTAGTAGAAGTAATAGTTGGCGAGACAACTTCATGAAGATACGATGATGGAGATCATGGTGTCATGCCGGTGACGATGAAGAACATGGCGCCCCGAAGATGGAGATCGAAGGAGCAAAATGATATTGGCCATATCATGTCACTATTTGATTGCATGTGATGTTTATCATGTTTTATATCTTATTTGCTTAGAACGACGGTAGCATAAATAAGATGATCCCTCGCTAAAATTTCAAGAAAGTGTTCCCCCTAACTGTGCACCGTTGCGAAGGTTCGTTGTTCCGAAGCACCACGTGATGATCGGGTGTGATAGGTTCTAACGTTCGCATACAACGGGTGTAAACCAGATTTACACACGCAATACACTTAGGTTGACTTGACGAGCCTAGCATGTACAGACATGGCCTCGGAACACAAGAGACCGAAAGGTCGAGCATGAGTCGTATAGCAGATACGATCAACATGAAGATGTTCACCGATGATGACTAGTCCGTCTCACGTGATGATCGGACACGGCCTAGTTGACTCGGATCATGTATCACTTAGATGACTAGAGGGATGTCTGTCTGAGTGGGAGTTCATTAATAATTTGATTAGATGAACTTAATTATCATGAACTTAGTCTAAAATCTTTACAATATGTCTTGTAGATCAAATGGCCCACGCTAATGTCAACCTCAACTTCAACGCGTTCCTAGAGAAAACCAAGCTGAAAGACGATGGTAGCAACTATACGGACTGGGTCCGGAACTTGAGGATCATCCTCATAGCTGCCAAGAAAGCATATGTCCTTGAAGCACCGCTAGGTGAAGCACCCGTCCCAGCAAACCAAGACGTTATGAACGCCTGGCAAACACGTGTTGATGATTACTCCCTGGTTCAGTGCGGCATGCTTTACAGCTTAGAACCGGGGCTCCAAAAGCGTTTCGAGCAGCACGGAGCATATGAGATGTTCCAAGAGCTGAAAATGGTTTTCCAAGCTCATGCCCGGGTCGAGAGATATGAAGTCTCCGACAAGTTCTACAGTTGTAAGATGGAGGAGAATAGTTCCGTCAGCGAACACATACTCAAAATGTCTGGGTTGCACAACCGCTTGTCTCAGCTGGGAGTTAATCTCCCGGATGACGCGGTCGTTGACAGAATCCTTCAGTCGCTCCCACCTAGCTACAAGAGCTTTGTGATGAACTTCAATATGCAGGGGATGGAAAAGACCATTCCTGAGGTATATTCAATGCTGAAATCAGCGGAGGTGGAGATCAAAAAGGAACATCAAGTGTTGATGGTGAATAAGACCACTAAGTTCAAGAAAGGCAAGGGTAAGAAGAACTTCAAGAAAGACGGCAAGGGAGTTGCCGCGCCCGGTAAGCAAGCTGCCGGGAAGAAGACAAAGAATGGACCCAAGCCTGAGACTGAGTGCTTTTATTGCAAGGGAAACGGTCACTGGAAGCGGAACTGCCCCAAGTACTTAGCGGATAAGAAGGCCGGCAATACCAAAGGTATATGTGATATACATGTTATTGATGTGTACCTAACCAGCGCTCGTAGTAGCTCCTGGGTATTTGATACCGGTGCGGTTGCTCATATTTGTAACTCAAAGCAGGAGCTGCGGAATAAGCGGAGACTGGCAAAGGACGAGGTGACGATGCGCGTCGGGAATGGTTCCAAGGTCGATGTGATCGCCGTCGGCACGCTACCTCTACATTTACCTACGGGATTAGTTTTAAACCTCAATAATTGTTATTTAGTGCCAGCTTTGAGCATGAACATTGTATCTGGATCTCGTTTAATGCGAGATGGCTACTCATTTAAATCCGAGAATAATGGTTGTTCTATTTATATGAGAGATATGTTTTATGGTCATGCCCCGCTGGTCAATGGTTTATTCTTAATGAATCTCGAACGTGATGTTACACATATTCATAGTGTGAATGCCAAGAAATGTAAGGTTGATAATGATAGTCCCACATACTTGTGGCACTGCCGCCTTGGTCACATTGGTGTCAAACGCATGAAGAAACTCCATGCAGATGGACTTTTGGAGTCTCTTGATTATGAATCATTTGACACGTGCGAACCATGCCTCATGGGCAAAATGACCAAGACTCCGTTCTCCGGAACAATGGAGCGAGCAACCAACTTATTGGAAATCATACATACTGATGTGTGCGGTCCAATGAGCGTTGAGGCTCGCGGTGGCTATCGTTATGTTCTCACCCTCACTGATGACTTGAGTAGATATGGGTATGTCTACTTAATGAAACACAAGTCTGAGACCTTTGAAAAGTTCAAGGAATTTCAGAGTGAGGTTGAGAATCAACGTGACAGGAAAATAAAGTTCTTACGATCAGATCGTGGAGGGGAATATTTGAGTCACGAATTTGGCACACACTTAAGGAAATGTGGAATTGTTTCACAACTCACGCCGCCTGGAACACCTCAGTGTAATGGTGTGTCCGAACGTCGTAATCGCACTCTATTGGATATGGTGCGATCTATGATGTCTCTTACCGATCTACCGCTATCATTCTGGGGTTATGCTTTAGAGACAGCCGCATTCACTTTAAATAGGGCTCCGTCGAAATCCGTTGAGACGACACCGTATGAATTATGGTTTGGAAAGAAACCTAAGCTGTCGTTTCTTAAAGTTTGGGGATGCGATGCTTATGTCAAGAAACTTCAACCTGAAAAGCTCGAACCCAAGTCGGAAAAATGCGTCTTCATAGGATACCCTAAGGAAACCATTGGGTATACCTTCTACCTCAGATCCGAAGGCAAGATCTTCGTTGCCAAGAACGGGTCCTTTCTGGAGAAAGAGTTTCTCTCGAAAGAAGTAAGTGGGAGGAAAGTGGAACTTGATGAGATGACCCCTCTCGAACCAGAAAGTAGCGCAGCACAAGAAAATGTTTCTGTGGTGCCTGCACCGACTAGAGAGGAAGTTAATGATGACGATCATGATCAAGTTACCACTGAACTTCGTAGGTCCACAAGGACACGTTCCGCACCAGAGTGGTACGGCAACCCTGTCCTGGAAATCATGTTGTTGGACAACGGTGAACCTTCGAACTATGAAGAAGCAATGGCGGGTCCAGATTCCAACAAATGGCTTGAAGCCATGCAATCCGAGATAGGATCCATGTATGAAAACAAAGTATGGACTTTGACAGACTTGCCCGATGATCGGCGAGCGATAGAAAATAAATGGATCTTTAAGAAGAAGACGGACGCGGATGGAAATGTTACCATCTATAAAGCTCGACTTGTCGCTAAGGGTTATCGACAAGTTCAAGGAGTTGACTACGATGAGACCTTCTCACCCGTAGCGAAGCTGAAGTCCGTCCGAATCATGTTAGCAATTGCCGCATTCTACGATTATGAAATATGGCAAATGGACGTCAAAACGGCATTCCTTAACGGCTTCCTTAAGGAAGAATTGTATATGATGCAGCCGGAAGGTTTTGTCGATCCTAAGAATGCTGACAAAGTATGCAAGCTCCAGCGCTCAATCTATGGGCTGGTGCAGGCATCTCGGAGTTGGAACATTCGCTTTGATGAGATGATCAAAGCGTTTGGGTTTACACAGACTTATGGAGAAGCCTGTGTTTACAAGAAAGTGAGTGGGAGCTCTGTAGCATTTCTCATATTATATGTGGATGACATACTATTGATGGGAAATGATATAGAATTCTTGGAAAGTATAAAGGCCTACTTGAATAAGTGTTTTTCAATGAAGGACCTTGGAGAAGCTGCTTACATATTAGGCATCAAGATCTATAGAGATAGATCGAGACGCCTCATAGGTCTTTCACAAAGCACATACCTTGACAAGATATTGAAGAAGTTCAATATGGATCAGTCCAAGAAGGGGTTCTTGCCTGTATTGCAAGGTGTGAGATTGAGCACGGCTCAATGCCCGACCACGGCAGAAGATAGAGAAAATATGAGTGTCTTCCCCTATGCCTCGGCCATAGGGTCTATTATGTATGCCATGCTGTGTACCAGACCTGATGTAAACCTTGCCGTAAGTTTGGTAGGAAGGTACCAAAGTAATCCCGGCATGGAACACTAGACAGCGGTCAAGAACATCCTGAAGTACCTGAAAAGGACTAAGGATATGTTTCTCATTTATGGAGGTGACGAAGAGCTCGTCGTAAAGGGTTACGTCGATGCTAGCTTCGACACAGATCTGGATGACTCTAAGTCACAAACCGGATACGTGTACATTTTGAATGGTGGGGCAGTCAGCTGGTGCATTTGCAAGCAAAGCGTCGTGGCGGGATCTACATGTGAAGCAGAGTACATGGCAGCCCCGGAGGCAGCACATGAAGCAATCTGGATGAAGGAGTTCATTGCCGACCTAGGAGTTATTCCCAATGCATCGGGGCCGATGACTCTCTTCTGTGACAACACTGGAGCTATTGCCCTTGCCAAGGAGCCCAGGTTTCACAAGAAGACCAGGCACATCAAGCGTCTCTTCAACTCCATTCGTGAAAATGTTCAAAATGGAGACATAGATATTTGTAAAGTGCATACGGATTTGAATGTCGCAGATCCGTTGACTAAACCTCTTCCACGAGCGAAACATGATCAACACCAGAACTCTATGGGTGTACGATTCATCACAATGTAACTAGATTATTGACTCTAGTGCAAGTGGGAGACTGTTGGAAATATTCCCTAGAGGCAATAATAAAATGGTTATTATTATATTTCCTTGTTCATGATAATTGTCTATTGTTCATGCTTTAATTGTGTTATCCGGAAATCGTAATACATGTGTGAATACATAGACCATAGCATTCCCCTAGTGAGCCTCTAGTTGACTAGCTCGTTGATCAATAGATGGTTACGGTTTCCTGACCATGGACATTGGATGTCATTGATAACGGGATCACATCATTAGGAGAATGATGTGATGGACAAGACCCAATCCTAAGCATAGCACTAGATCATGTAGTTCGTTTGCTAAAGCTTTTCTAATGTCAAGTATCATTTCCTTAGACCATGAGATCGTGCAACTCCCGGATACCGTAGGAATGCTTTGGGTGTACCAAATGTCACAACGTAACTGGGTGGCTATAAAGGTGCACTACAGGTATCTCCGAAAGTGTCTGTTGGGTTGGCTCGGATCGAGACTGGGATTTGTCACTCCGTATGACGGAGAGGTATCTCTGGGCCCACTCGGTATTGCATCATCATAATGAGCTCAATGTGACTAAGTATTTAGTCACGGGATCATGCATTACGGAATGAGTAAAGTGACTTGCCGGTAACGAGATTGAACGAGGTATTGGGATACCGACGATCAAATCTCGGGCAAGTAAAGTACCGATTGACAAAGGGAATTGTATACGGGATTGCTTGAATCCTCGACATCCTGGTTCATCCGATGAGATCATCGTTGAACATGTGGGAGCCAACATGGGTATCCAGATCGCGCTGTTGGTTATTGGCTAGAGAGGTGTCTCGGTCATGTCTGCATGATTCCCGAACCCGTAGGGTCTACACACTTAAGGTTCGATGACGCTAGGGTTATAAGGAAGGTTTGTATGTGATTACCGAATGTTGTTCGGAGTCCCGGATGAGATCCCGGATGTCATGAGGAGTTCCGGAATGGTCCGGAGGTAAAGATTTATATATGGGAAGTCACCATACGGTCACCGAAAATATTCGGGGGTATACCGGTATTGTACCGGGACCACCGGAGGGGTTCCGGGGGTCCACCGGGAGGGTCCACCTGCCCCGGAGGGCCTTATGGGCTGTAGGTGGAAGGGAACCAGCCCTTAGTGGGCTGGGCGCCAACCCCCCTAGGGCCCATGCGCCTAGGGTTTGGGGGGAACCCTAAAGGGGGGGCGCCCCCCTTGCTTGGGGGGCAAGCTCCCTCCCCCCTTGGCCGCCGCCCCCCTCTAGATCTCATTTAGAGGGGCCGGCCCCCTTCCCCCTTCTCCCTATAAATAGAGGGGTGAGGGGAGGGCTGCAGCACCACATCCAAGGCGCAGCCCCTCCCCTCCCCAACACCTCTCCTCCTCCGCGTGTGCTTGGCGAAGCCCTGCCGGAGAACTATCACTCCACCACCACCACGCCGTCGTGCTGCTGTTGGAGCATTCTTCCTCAACCTCTCCCTCCTCCTTGCTGGATCAAGGCGTGGGAGACGTCACCGCTCCGTACGTGTGTTGAACGCGGAGGTGCCTTCCGTTCGGCGCTTGGATCATCGGTGATTTGGATCACGACGAGTACGATCCATCAACCCCGTTCTTTTGAACGCTTCCGCTCGCGATCTACAAGGGTATGTAGATGCACTCCTCCCCTCTCGTTGCTAGTAAACTCCATAGATTGATCTTGGTGATGCGTAGAAATTTTAATTTCTGCTACGATCCCCAACATGTTAGTCTCCTTTGTATTTGATGAAATATTGCAACGGGCAACCTTGGACGCAAGATACATGTAACAGAAGCTGGAAGCTTCATAGCATTGTACTATCTCGCTGATAAATTACAGTACGTACTATACAAGTACTTCCTCCGTTCCTAAATATAAGTCTTTGTAGAGATTTCACCATGAACCACATACGGATGTATATAGATGCATTTTAAGTGTAGATTCATTCATTTTGTTCCGTATGTAGTCCACCTAGTGGAATCTCTACAAAGAACTATATTTAGGAACGGAGGGAGTACTATGTAAAGAGTTAGGTGTCACACGGTGTCCATAAAATATGGTGATAGTGTGAGGTGGGCCATGTAATCACTGAGCCTGCGTGTTTTCACTGCTCTTGCACTCCTCCGCTGTAAGAATGGAGAAAATTGTAATCTAGTAGTACCTCCTTTCGCCGAAAGCATGGGACATCCAGCAGTCCTACCACCTTAGTAATAATAACCAATGAGCCGTCAAATCACATAGACCCAGCAGTAAGTTGGACGGACGAAGCAACCATCACTCTTGAATCCGCTTCTCCCTTCAACGCAGGCGCCAGTGAGAGGTCGCGTCCGCTCTGCCCGGGCATGAATGTGGCACCGATTATTTGGAGTGGCGCTGGCCGTTTCGGGCGGGAAGCGCCCGCGGGCGATGGAGGGGCTTTGGGTGGGCCAGGCTGGTCAGGAGCAGGCGTGGCAGCTGTCTGCCTGTCCCAACTGGACGCCCGGAAACGAGAGGATGCACCGCCTCTCGCGGCTAAAATCGTACACTACACACCATCTCATTGTAGGAGTAGTTCGATCTGTCGCTCTCTCTAACACATACATGCTTTTAAACACACACACGCACACATAGGTTCATAGAATAGGAAAATCGTGCGAGTGCGAAGCCACAGGAAGTGAGATACAAATGGAGTACGTACAAGAAGAGAAGAGGTGACGAATATTCCATCAAACCTGTACTGAGGAGTAGTACTCCCTCTGTCTAGGTGTTAAGTCATCCTACGGAAATCAGATATTCCCAAAATGTTTAGGCGTCGTCCATTAACTTCACATCTCAATCCCCTCCTGGCCTCGTGGCTAGCGAGCGTTGTTACTTAGGGAGTGTTTGGATCCTTAGCAAGAACAGCTTATAGCATAGCCGGGCAAGGTTAGGCGTTTGGAACTGTTAAAATATGTTAGCTTTTGTGGGCCAGCTAGCTTGGGTGGGCTAGAAAAACCTTGCTAGCTCAGGAGAGCCAGATCGGCTCGCTTCCGACGGCAAACTTCGCGTAGTACAGTAGTAACATAGACTAGTAATATATGCATGTTACTAGTCCAAGTTACTCACCACTATGACCAGCCTAAGCAATGTAACCAAACGCTCCTTACTCTGTCTTGTTATCTCCCCCAGGAACCCAATGCATGGAGCGCAACTACGCGTTGATCAGTCAAGAAATCAAAGTCGGCTTGCATGCGAGTTAATACGTGGCCCTGCATGGTACCTAAAATGGCATCTCTTAGTTGTTTGGATTAATTGTTGCGTTTAGAGACAGAAATCAGGGCTTTGATTGGAGGAATGACCGGTCAAGTTTCTCCTTCTCTGCTTGCACCTTGGTCCCGCTGCACCTTCTAACGTGACTTATTACACCTAGATGGAGGGAGTCGTACGAGATACGGTGGCACACTGACTTAGGTCGAATACAAGTGCCCAAAATTGTGCGCATGTTATAATAAGGATTCACTTAAAATAGTATGTGAGCGAATAGAGGGATCAATTGGACAGTGTTCCCGAGCAGTAGCGAGATGTGTGAGGTAAGATACACCGTTGGTGCTTTTAATTTTTCTTATTAATTTGTTTGTTTCACCCTCTAATTGGTGGGACCCAGCGTACTACGTGGAGAGAGGTAAGGTGACTAAGGCTACATTATTTCTGCACCACTGTGGACAGTCTTACCACCAAAGCCACATGACACGATTATGATTTAAATCCCAATGACTCCCACACACAAAAAACACGGCATGCTTGTCACATGAATGCAGGAATGTATAAAATGTTATTTTCCTCTCGTTGAACATAACGGGAGGGTTGTGTAGCTGGTTAGCCTGTTCTCTCATCAAACTTGAGGTCTCGGGTTCGATAACTACACTTGAGCATAATTCGTGCCAGGAGGATTCTTTGACTGGTCAAAATGGATGGATACGGAGCTATACGATCTCGTAGTGACCGTATAATCACCTCATCACGTATAGCTGTAGCCTCGGCGCTTGTTTTCTAGGGTTTGCACTCTTCACACTCTCTCCAGTATATATATACACGCTGGAGCCTCAGCGCTTGTAGTTGCTCTCTTCACACTCTCTCACCCTCTCCAGATCTAAACAAGACTTCGTTGGCCTCTCTCTCTCCCCTCACTGTTGGTCTGCTTGTAGTTGCTCTCTTCACACTCTCTCACCCTCTCCAGATCTAAACAAGACTTCGTTGGCCTCTCTCTCCCCCCTCACTGCTGGTCAAAGAGCCGGTAGGATCTGTCCGCCGGGAAGGGAAGGAGGCTTAAGGATGTCGCCATCGGCGAGGGAGGGAATCCACCACCGACGCAGCTATTCACTTTCACCAAGTGGCGGCACGGGAGGGCCTCCGACCCCTTCTTCTTCAGCATCGTACATAGTGTGGGTCGAAGGGCCTCCGGTCGCCCACCGAACCACACCCCAAGAACCTTAAGGTATAATTTACTTATTCCACATGCATTGCTCTAGCTGCATGTGGCCTTTTTCCGCTTCTACACTCGAATCTAGGTGTTGAATCAAACAAGAAAGTAGTGGGGAAAGTTGTATACCATGAATCTAGGACGTGGTTCAAAGAGGAAAGGAATGGGAGAAAGTAGTGGGAAAAGATGTATAGCATGAATCTAGGACGTGGTTCAAAAAGGAAAGGAAGGGGGAAAGTTGTATCGCATGAATCTAAGACGTGGTTCAAAGAGGACAGGAATGGGGGAATGTAGTGGGGAAAGTTGTATAGCATAAATCTAGGACGTGGTTCAAAGAGGAAAGGAAGTGGGGAAAGTACTAGTACAGACTGGCTATCCAGCACCTACGTTGGTCGAAAAGGGAAAACAATGACAAACACAGTACGCACATCTGTAACGAACTAATCTTTTGTTTTGGGGGACAAGGCTGTAGAGTTTGAGCAGGACTAGATTTGCTGCGCTCACATAGGGAAAGGTGTCTAAAGATAACAAAACTGGGATCAACACAAATATGCTCCTTGGTTGTTTGTTCTTTGTTGAAACAGACTGTGCATCACCCCAGTACATTGGTAGATGCACATGGTGCTGGTGCATCCACTGTCCCGTGCAACTCTTTAGTTGTTGTTAATCTAAGGCCCTGTTTGGTTAATACTCCCTAGTCCCTACCTGCTTAGTTCCAGGGACTAAACATGGACTAGAGGTTATTAAATGACATGCTAAAAGACCATGTTACCCCTAGTAATGAACTAATAGAGACAAGGTGCGATGCGTGGTAGGGGCAACTGTTGGAAAAAGTCCCAAAAAGACTCTCCCTCGGGGTCTTCTTTCTTTAGTCCCAAATGCCCACTTTTAGTCCCTAAAAGTCCCTCCTGTTTGGTTTAGATGGGACTGACACGGAGTTTTTTTAGTCCCTCCACAAAAATGTCCCTGTAAACAAACACCCTCTAATAATGCCGCTGGAAAATTGATGCAATGCCACAGTTAAAAGCAAATTACATGTTTAACGAATTTTATTGTTAATATAATCTCTCTGTTAATATTAATCAATGCCACCGTTTGAGAAATGCTACTGTCTTGCTTTCTTTCCCATTTAGATAAGGTAGATGCTTCTTTTTGTTGGCTTCTGTGTCATCCACCGTTATTGACCACTAGTTGTTTCCTTTGCACCTCTGTGTAAACAGGGTTATCTACTTCACCTCATTGCCATTGTGACCTTTTGTTGCACTGCACAAAACACTTTTGTTTTAAGAGTGTTTTGTGCAGTTCAACCAAAATGTCACACCGACAATGTTGCTTGATTGCTTGATCTTAGTGGAACTGCACAAGAGGAGATCTTACTTCCTATCCGTGTTGGCAAATTTGGTTCAGATCTTCTTCTTGTGAGTTGTTTGAATTCCGTGTCATGAGAGGTCAGTACTAGCCTTCTTTCACATGATTCTGGAGTGTGGTTTCATATGTTGTGCTACTTGTACGGTAATGTTGCTTGATTTTAGTGAACTGCACAAATGGAGACAAGACTTCCAATCTGTATGTGCACCGTAATATCCCATTGAGGTAAGATAAGGATATTTCACAACTGTTGGCCTGTATTTTGCCACTTTCATCAGAAAATTAATGTCATTGTTCAGTGCTATACTTGTGCAACCTAATTGACATGCCAAATCTTACATTGGAGGCGAAGCATGTCTGTTATTGAACCAAGTGATGAAGGGGAAAAACGAGCGGAAGAAAAACAAAAATCAACTCCCGGTGCTGTAATGAAGCACTGGAACTGTGATGACACAAGTAATGATATAGTTTTGCATCTTAATTTATTGCTATGGCTGGAACGAGCAATTGTTTTGCCACTGATTTGATGCCACTCTTAATGTAATATGTAATTATCTCTACTTGTGCAAACAGGGATCTTCTTTGAAATATATTTTAGTGGAACTACACAAGAAGATGTTGGAAACATTAAACTAATCGAGGAGTATATAGTAAGCATGGCCACCACAGTAGATAGCAATAGATGGTTCCGGAGAAGTGCTTCATCTATATGCTCTACACAATAAGCCTCCTGACAAAGGTTGGTACTCGCCCACTGATTTCATCCATATGATTGAGCTTTGTCATCTCTATTGGTGTTGTGCTACTGTTTAGATACTGTCATGAAAAAGTGGTATTGTCCTTGAGAAGTGCTTCATCTGTGTTGTTTTAAATATTTCCTTTCCTTTTTTTCGAGCAAACAGGGATTCTAGCATTTAGTTGTCCTCTTGTCTTTGCACAACGGGATCATCCTCCTCTGAAGAAGAATATGGAGTACGTGAAGTGACTAGTTCCGATTATGCCAGGATGGAGAAGCCCTGTCTACCTTCTCATCAGAAGGAGCAGTTGAAGGATGGTTACATTACTCCCCACAAGACCAAACTAACTTCAGCTCAGAAGGACTGACAAATCTCCATTTTCTTGCTGTGATGCGGGAGTACAATGTTGTTCTAGGATTCTTTCCGGTGAGTTCCATTTTTCTAAAAGTGTGCTCTACATGGACCATGTAGGTGCCTGTTTAAACTGTCAATTCATAGTACAGTTTGCTTTATACTAATCACTTTTTTGTATTTGTGCAAACAGGGGTGCTCAGCTTGATTTCAATGGGAACTGCCCAAAATGTTCATGAATACATCGAATCATTCATTTCCACCACAAGAAATGACGTGCCGATAAGTTCAAGGCGTTGCAACATATAAGGGCGAAATCATACAAGCTACGCACGAATTTCGTTGATTTTGGTGGAACTGCACAAAAAGAACAGCCAGTTTATTTAGCATGAGGTGCCATGTCAATGTCCGAACTGATTGCAAACCCTGCCCGTTCCACAATCGTAGGCATTTGATATTTTGGAATGGGAAAACCTTGTCAAATTTTTCTCATTGATTTTAGCAAGAAGACATGCGTTTGATATTTTCGAATGGGACGCCCTTTGCTGTCAGCAGCGTCGATCCATTTTTCTTTATTCTGTAGTTGTGAAGTAAATATTGGCTCTGACATGTGAATCGCTGAGATGCATAATCATCGATTGCTTTGAATGTTCTCTATGAATGGCCAGGCCTGTGTGTTTGATTGCAATGTACAGGAACGCTAAAAAGCTGCTCAAACTCTGTGTACTCCTTCTGTTCCTTTTTACTTTGCACATTGTGAAAGTGCATACTTTTTTCTATAAGATTGGTTAAAGTAGAGATACTTTGCCTGCAGACAAAACTTGTATGCAGACTAGAAAGGACCGGAGGGAGTACACGTGAAACTGCTGCAAACGAGGTGATCATGCTGGGAATAATGCTAGTACGTATTGTTTTGCATGTTCATCCAATGCCAGTGATACAAGAATTCGAACTAATCGAAATAAATTCATTCATACATGGTCGGATTTCATATAAACATGCCGTATTTCATTACATTTCATACATTCTTCAACTAAAAAGGGGTGCGCTGGAGGTATAATTAATTAACCGAAGCTACCCACCTGTGTCCGGCTGAGCCGAACAGAAGCTTCAGTGACTTAACTGTAGGTGCAGTTGCGTAACTGACATGTGGCCCAGATGCTTGTTGGGCCCACGCGTCAGTCAGCCAACTGCACCAACAGTTAAGTAGAAGCAGCGTCCTTCTCCAACATAGCTCTCCGACTCCACGTCGCCGCCAAGAAGCTAACCAGCCGTCAGTGGTCAACCCGCCTAGCTTGGCTTCAACCGGAGGGTAGCAGCGGTGGCCTTACTTGGACCTGAGGGCGGCGACCTACCATGTTCCTCTTCCTCGTTTTCTGTCTGGCGCGGCGTCACTGGTAGTGGGGTGGGGCCTCGGCGGAGCCGGCGATGTCCTCTGTCTCGTTGCCGGTGGGCGGCGCCTCGGCGGAGCGGGGCAAATCCTCCCCCTCGTTGCCGGCAGGGTGGGGCCTCGGCGGAGCCGGCGGTGTCCTCTGCCTTGTTGTTGGCGCCGCGGGGCCTCGTCGACGCCAGCGGAGCGGGGACTCGTCGGAGCCGGCATTGTCCTCTGCCTTATCCTCGGTCTCGCCAAACAGCGCCTCGCCCGCTTCATCGCTCTCTTCATAGGCGGCCGCAGCCTCCACCACCTGCATGCGGTACCGCCAGCGCTCGAGGCGGCCCTCGCGGGCGGAGCGGTACGAGTCGAGCAGCGCCTCCTGCTCCACCCGCTCAGCAACGATCCGCTCCTCTGCCTGCAGGTGCTCCCGGAGGAGATGGTGGTTGTAGGCGGCGTCGGCCTGCGCCTCCCGGAACTGCTCCTCACGCTTCTGCCTCACCGTGTTCATATATTGGGCACGGGCCTCGCCGATGGTCATGGTGCAATGCACCGGCGAGGATGGCGCGGAGGAGGGGGTTGGCGCCGGATCGTCGACTACCATGTTCACCATTGGGACGTCGTCATCCTCCGGCTGCCTGACGGCCAGCCAGTCGGCAGCAATGGCTGCCATCTCCTTGTGGTCCATCGTCCGCCCGTCCCGAAGAGCGCTGGGGCGCGAGTAAGCCATGGTGGGCAGTAGTGGTGTGGACAGGAGAAAGGGAACGAATGCGGATGATTGCGTTTATGGCCGGCGCAGCAGTTTATATAGCAATGGTGGGTAGCGGAGGGACGGACGTGTGGCGCCAGAGTAGCGGCCTCGGCAACCGCATATCATTAATGTGGGCGGCAGAAGGATGTACGGACGACACTTGTGTCGTTTGAAGGCGGAGCAATTGCCTGCACCGGGAAGCGGGGCGGGCGGCGCTGACCGTTTCGGGCGGAAAGCGTGCGCGGGCGAGGGAGGCGGTCAGGGTGGGCCAGGGCAGTCAGACTCGTGCTTGGCAGCGGGTCAGTCCAGCAGCCGGACATGCTGGCTCGCCAGCTAGCTCGCCGAGCTGAGCGACGACAATCAGACGATGGACGTAGCTTCCGACCAGGAGTCGGCGCCACTGTCCAAGCCGGTTCATGTCGTGTTCACCATATAGCAGGTGCGGCCGCACTTCGACGCCCTAATGGCGGAAGAGCTACCAGCGCAGGAGGACCTGTGCTGCAACCTCCGTCTCCTCAACGAGAACCGGTGAACAAGCGAACGACAATGCCGTCGCAGACATGTGGCCCTATGATCCTGGCTTCCCGAATGAGCAGCGGGCGCAGTATCAGACCATCCGTAGGGCCCGCGAGGCCCTCTCCGTCGTCCTTCAAGTTGTTGCGCTCGCCGTGGCGCCGCCGTCTCGCGTTGTCAACATGGTCAACGAACATGAGGATGAGGAGATGACTTTACTTGGAGAGGATGACAGTGGGGACCCACCAGGGCCATAGCCGCATGTACAGAAGTGCCTCCTTATTAGTATATAAAACTATAGTTTTTTTTGCTTCATCCTGGTTTCCTGACATCACGGTCCCACACTATTGTCAACCTATGTAGTCAATAAACGAGAGAATTGCACAAGAAGCGGCCGATAGCTGGGACCAAGCAGCTCGAGCAGTATTTGTGTTTTTTGAGGTGTGAGCGCTACAGAGTTTTTCTTGAGCGATGTTTAGCCCAGATATTCATTTTTCTCCTCTGAACAACAACGAAAACATCACTGTAGCTATTAACTGGGCGGGCTGTGGCCCGTTTAGCCCAGGCCAGATATCCAGCCCAGATATTAACTTTTTTCAAGCTAAAAATGGCTAGCCCAGCTATACTTTTTTTAAGGAATACCCAGGCAAGGTCAAGTTGTTATTCTCCACCCCGCTGGGCTGCAAATCTTTTCTAGGAGGGATGCATTAGGCTTAACAAGAAAATGGGCTTTAAGAAATAATAAATGGGATATAATTGTAAAAACTGGGCAGTAACTATAAAAAATGCACCAAACACGTAATTACTTTATAAAATATTATTTTTGGACATTGAAAATTTTAATTTCATTAATTGTTGCGACGCAATGTTTCGTTGGATTTTTACGTATTATAAATTTATATTGAAATTGTATTTAATCTTACTAGAAATTTCGGAATAAAAATATTTCGGATCCCATCAAAATGTGGGAAATTTTATTGAATTCTATTTTGAACGGTTGGTTGAAATGGGCTGTACTTTTAACAAACTGTAAATGGGCTGTAGTAAATTCCATTAGAATTTAAAAATTGGCTGCACATTTTACAAATCTCAAATGGGCTATAAGTTCTCTGCCACACACTTGTGGCCTTACTAAGTTGACGTGTCCCCTAAAAAAAAGAGTTGACGCGTATGCAAGGCTTTGTCAACTTATAGTCACGGTTCTAGCAGCAGTGGCCGTTGGATGTCCATCCAACGGATGTCGTGCTTCTTATTCAATCTCGGATATTCTAGCTTCACCCGCCCAAAAAATGATTCCTCCCCCTGACATCTGGGGCGCACCGTTTCGGAAGCTGACCTGTGGGCCAACTAAGTTAACGCGTACCAAGGGCTTTGTCAACTTAGCAATATAAACGATTCTAGCTGCAGTGACCGTAGGATGTCCATTCAACGGCCGTCGTGCTTCTTCAACCTCTGGTCTTCTTGCTCCAGCCGCCCAAAGCAGCGCCGGTCGTGCCGCCTGCTCCTGCCTCCCGTGGCCGGCTGTGCTGCCGCGCAGGCCTCACCACCCCCTACTACTCCCACCGCTGGCCAGGCCCTGCGGCGACGGCAGCCTCACACTGCAGCCGAACCAGTGAACCCTCGTACTCCTCTCCGCGCGGGCTTCCACTGCCGCGTCTTCCCCGGCTCCGCGTCATCCCCTTCCTAGGCCTCGCCGTCATCCACCGCCCTGGTGCTCTCGGCGCGGCGTGGTCAACGTGGTCAAGGAACGGCTTCCATCGGACATGGACTATACGTGGAGAGGCTGGCAGCTGGGGTCCACGGCCGCAGCAAGGAAGTGCCTCCTTATTACGCGCAAAATAATTATTCCTCCACCTGACAGTGCGGACCCACCAGATGGGCCACCGTATTTCGTGAAAAAAATGTTTCCCCCCTGACTGCTGGGACCCACCAGCTACATCTTCGCACGGAAGGAAGTGCGTCCGGGCAAAAAAACGATTCGCCCCCTGACTGCTGGGACCCACCAGCTACATCTTCGCACGCAAGGAAGTGCCTGACAGCCGGGACCCACCTGGTTGAAGCGTACGTAGCGTTGTCATTCTGGTCGCGAACGTGTACGTACATACTGGTCGATGTAGAGCGGGCACGTGTCGTAGTAGAGGCGCGCATGTAGCATGTACACGTACGTACAGCGGCCAGTGTGCAAGAAAGAAAATACGACCAAGTTCGTACATACGGGCGGGGTCTCGAACGCCTACTCGCGCATACATACGGCCAGGGCTCGTGTACATGGCTGGGTCGGAACAGAGAAACTGCGTCGTCGTCGTGTTCATGGGGAGCCAACCGGCTAGGTCGAAACGGAATGCGTCGTCGTGTTCATCGGGAGGGCTTGGACGGAACAGCCGATGGAAACGAGGCCTGGCGTACCGCAAAACGGAGGAAACGACCTTGTGTTCGACCGGCCATGGTCGAAACGGGATCCTATTCATCGGGAGGGGTCTGGCGTACCGCAAAACTGAGCAAACGGACCTCCCACGGTCGAAACGGGGGTCTTGTTGATCGGGAGGGGTCTGGCGTACCGCAAAACTGAGCAAACGGACCTCCCACGGTCGAAATGGGGGTCTTGTTGATCGGGAGGGGTGTGGCGTACCGCAAAACGGAGGAAACAGACTTGTGTTGGAGCGCTACGGTCGAAACGGGGGTCCTGTTCATCGGGAGGGGTGTGGCGTACCGCAAAATGGGACTCCACGGGATACTGTTCATCTCCACCGTCGACCCCCTCCATCCTCCACGAGCTACTGTTCATCCACCGTCGACCTCCTCCAGCCTCCACCTGCGACTGTTCATCCACGGGCTCCTGTTCATCCAGCCTCCACCGCGCGCTACTCCACCGGCTACTGTTCAACCAACCCTCTCCACGGGCTCCTGTTCAACCACCCCTCCACGGGCTACTGTTCATCCAGCCCTCCATCGTCTACTGTTCATCCAGCCCTCCACGGGGTCCTCTTCATCCAGCCCCAACCGGCTCGATCGATCGGGGTCCTGTTCATCTAGAGGCAACACCACGGGGTCCTGTTCATCCACCCCCACCGGGAACTGTTCATCCAACCCCCCCCCCCAACAACGCTGACTGTTCACCCAGAGGCAGCATCGATCGGCTTCAATTAGCAGCAGTAGCGAAGGAATCGCTCGATCGGGTTCAGTTAACAGCCATCGATCGATCGCTCGGGTTCAGTAACGCGTAGCCTGCAGTGCAATCGCTCGGGTTCAGTTAGAGCCCAACGCCTCGCTCGGGTTCAGTTAGAGCCCAACGCCTCGCACCCACGCGCGTGCGTGTATGAGAGAAACGCGCATTGCTCGGCCCTGACCACCCACCGTAATCGGGAACACCCCGATATTTTCCCCTCCCTCGCTTCTACCACGATTTTTTCCGTCATGGACGGCCCAAAGAATGTCATGCAGCTGCGTCTCTGGCCCGCCTAGGACGAAAAGCCCATTTTCTGTCATGATTTTTTGTCATAGAAGTAGGAGCCCACCACATCTATGATGATACCGGGTTTTGTCACAATTTCGTTCGGCCCAAAACATCACGGGTGTGTCTTTTTTTGTAGTGCGTGGCGTAGCTTTTTCAGGTCCAGATTTCCAGCTGCCAGAATTCTCCCTCTTTGTGTGTACCTTGCATATTATGAGAGAAAAGGCATTAGAATTACTCCAAAAAGCATTATTATGCATAAAAACATCATAAATAACCATAGGTAAACATGATGCAAAATGGACGTATCATGCCCCTTATAGTTTATAATCAACTCATCATTATAAGCTTTCCTTTGGTGGAACGTCATAAGCCTATCTCTTAATATGAATCCTAGTCCGTTGTTTTGTATAGCAAAATTACCATTGAGTTCAGAAATCTTATCAACCAAAACCTCGGTAGGAAGCTTTTTTTCTTAATTTTTCATTATAGGCAACATAATTGGGAGATTGCAATCACATTATTTCCTCTTGATTAAAAAGGGTCTCCTCTATGGGGGGACAACCACCATTTATTTTATAATGCACAAAAATTTCACTAGCTTCTTTCATAATGAATCTAAACTCATGAGCTAGAAATATAGTAGCGGCACACTTAACAGAGGAATGCTGAATATTGGAGAATTCTAGAAAAATCCTTTGTATGCATGGATGCATATGAACAAATTGTCTTTAAAGCTCAATTATAAGCAAAGTTATTGCATCCGCAAGGCTATTAGTTTTATTAAGAATAGAACCTCCTAACGTAGGTAGCGTACCAGCACAAGTAAAGAAATCATGAATAACCCCTTTTCCAATAATATTACCACTACCTATGTGTAGTCTTTTAGTATGCATATAGTAGGTTCTTCATGAGGATCGTTATTAGCAAAGTCATCAAAATTTTCCTGAAGATTATTACCATCTTTTTCAATGAAAAACCTCCCCAGATTCAGACATGGTGGCAACAAACCGATCTAGCACACGAATAAACAAAAAGCAAACGAAAAGACGAATGGAAGAAGGGAGAATAAAAAGGCAAATCTTTTCGTATTTTTCTGAAATCGTTTTGGAAGGAGGGCTGAGAAAAATGAGGCAAATGGCAAATAATGTAATCCAAGAGATGAGAGTTTATGATGGGTACTTGATAGGCTTGATGTAGATCTCCCCGGCAACGGCGCCAGAAATTATTCTTCCTACTTCTTGCGCTTGCGTTGGTTTTTTCCTTGAAGAGGAAAGGGTGATGCAGCAAAGTAGAGATAAGTATTTCCGTCAGTTAAGAACCAAGGTATCAATCCATTAGGAGATACAAGCAAGTCTCCAATCTATGCACCTACACAAACAATCAAACACTTGCACCCAACGCGATAAACGGACTGTCAATCCCTTCACGGTCACTTGCAAAGGTGACATTTGATAAAGATAGATATAAAAGATTACTAAAACGTAAATCAAAGTAAAAGTAAATAAATTGCAGCGAGATAATTTTGGGTTTTTTGGTTTATAGATCTGAAAATATATGAGGGAAAATAGACCCGGGGGCCATAGGTTTCACTAGAGGCTTCCCTCTTGAAGGCAAATAATACGGTGGGTAAACAAATTACTGTCGAGCAATTGATAGAAAAGCGCAAAATTATGAAGATATCCAAGGCAATGATTATGAATATAGGCATCACGTCCGTGTTAAGTAGACCGACTTCTGCCTGCATCTAATACTATTACTCCACATATGGGCCGCTATCCAGCATGCATCTAGAGTATTAAGTTTATAAGAACGGAGTAACGCCTTAAGCAAGATCGCATGATGTAGATGGATAAACTCAAGCAATATGATGAAAACCCCATATTTTTACCCTTGATGGCAACAATACAAATACGTGCCTTGCTACCCCCACTTTGTCACTGGGTGAGGACACCGCAAGATTGAACCCAAAACTAAGCATCGCTCCCATTGCAAGAAAAACTAATCTAGTTGGCCAAACTAAGCCGATAATTCAAAGATATAAAATCATGCATATAAGAATCAGTGAAGATTCAAATAATATTAATAGATAAACTAATCATAAATCCACAATTCATCGGATCTCAGCAAAAACACCGCAAAAGAATATTACATCAGATAGATCTCCAAGAACATCGAGGAGAACATGGTATTGAGGACTGATACGTCTCCAACGTATCTATATTTTTTTGTTGTTACATGCTATTATATTATCCATCTAGGATGTTTTATATGCATTTATATGCTATTTTATATGATTTTTGGGACTAACCTATTAACCTAGAGCCCAGTGCCAGTTTCTGTTATTTTCCTTGTTTTTGAGTTTTACAGAAAAGGAATACCAAACGGAGTCCAATTGACGTGCCAATTTTTGATGATTTTTTATGGACCAAAAGAAGCCCCCGGAGTAAAAGAGTTGGGCCAGAAGAGTTCCGGGCCGTCCACGAGGGTGGGGGGCGCGCCCTACCCCCCTGGGTGTGCCCCCCTATCTCGTGGACGACTCTGAGACCCCCCTAACGTGAGACCTACGCCAAAAATTCCTATAAATACAGAAACCTCCAGAAAATAACCTAGATCGGGAGTTCCGCCGCCGCAAGCCTCTGTAGCCACCAAAAACCAATCGGGACCCTGTTCCGGCACCCTACCGGAGGGGGGATCCATCACCGGAGGCCATCTTCATCATTCCGGCGCTCTCCATGACGAGGAGGGAGTAGTTCACCCTCGGGGCTGAGGGTATGTACCAGTAGCTATGTGTTTGATCTCTCTCTCTCGTGTTCTTGATTTGGCATGATCTTGATGTATCGCGAGCTTTGCTATTATAGTTGGATCTTATGATGTTTCTCCCCCTCTAGTCTCTTGTAATGGATTGAGTTTTCCCTTTGAAGTTATCTTATCGGATTGAGTTTTTAAGGATTTGAGAACACTTGATGTATGTCTTGCATGTGCTTATCTGTGGTGACAATGGGATATTCACGTGATCTACTTGATGTATGTTTTGGTGATCAACTTGCGGGTTCAGTGACCTTGTGAAATTATGCATAGGGGTTGGCACACGTTTTCGTCTTGACTCTCCGGTAGAAACTTTGGGGCACTCTTTGAAGTTCTTTGTGTTGGTTGAATAGATGAATCTGAGATTGTGTGATGCATATCATATAATCATACCCACGGGTACTTGAGGTGACATTGGAGTATCTAGGTGACATTAGGGTTTTTGTTGATTTGTCTCTTAAGGTGTTATTCTAGTATGAACTCTAGGATAGATCGAAAGGAAAGAATAGCTTCGTGTTATTTTACTATGGACTCTTGAATAGATCGATCAGAAAGAATAACTTTGAGGTGGTTTCGTACCCTACAATAATCTCTTTGTTTGTTCTCCGCTATTAGTGACTTTGGAGTGACTCTTTGTTGCATGTTGAGGGATAGTTATATGATCCAATTATGTTATTATTGTTGAGAGAACTTGCACTAGTGAAAGTATGAACCCTAGGCCTTGTTTCAACGGATTGCAATATCGTTTGTGCTCACTTTTATCATTAGTTACCTTGCTGTTTTTATAATTTCAGATTACAAAAACATGTATCTACCATCCATATTGCACTTGTAACACCATCTCTTTGCCGAACTAGTGCACCTATACAATTTACCATTGTATTGGGTGTGTTGGGGACACAAGAGACTCTTTGTTATTTGGTTGCAGGGTTGCTTGAGAGAGACCATCTTCATCTTACGCCTCCCACGGATTGATAAACCTTAGGTCATCCACTTGAGGGAAATTTGCTACTGTCCTATAAACCTCGGCACTTGGAGGCCCAACAACGTCTACAATAAGAAGGTTGCGTAGTACACATCGAGGAACAAAGAGAGAGAAGAAGCCATCTAGCTACTAGCTATGGACCCGTAAGTCTATGGTAAACTACTCACGCTTCATCGGAAGGGCAATAGGGTCGATGTAGAAGCCCTCCGTGATCGAATCCCCCTCCAGCAGGGTGCCGGAAAAGGTCCCTAGATGGGATCTCATGGGTACAGAAGGTTACGACGGCGGAAAAGTATTTTGGTGGACGCTTCTGTTTGTTTGATAATATTTCTGAATTTATAAGCCAAGAATTAGGGTTGGAGGAGTCCCGTGGGGCCCACAAGCCAGAACCGCCCCCCTAGGGCGCGCCCTAAGGGCTTGTGGAGCACTCGAGACCCTTATGCCTTCCTTTCCAAGTCCTACGTGTGTCTTCTGGTCTAAGAAAAATTATCACGAAAGTTTTATTCCGTTTGGGCTTCGTTTGATATTCCTTTTCTCTAAAACTCAAAAACAAGGAAAAAACAGAAACTAGCACTGGGCTCTCGGTTAATAAGTTAGTCCCAAAAATAATATAAAATAGCATATTAATTGATATAAAACATCCAAAATAGATAATATAATAGTATGGAACAATCAAAATTATAGATATGTTGGAGACGTATCATCCTGCAAGTACCCAAAAGTGTACCCAGCCAGTGTATGATAGGTCGGGCCAGTTGACTTGGTCAACTTCCCAATCGGCATTGACTGGTCAAAGCAAATAGTAAAAGTGGGTCCTGTTGAGGATATAGACCTTAGAGTCACCCGCCAGGAGGGGCCGGGTTACTCATATGGTCATTGCCAGAAGCCTGGCGCTAAGCTGGAAGACGGTGGGCCAAAGATGGGCTTAAGACCCGGATACGGCTTAAGGCCCGTAGTTACAATCATTGTTATGGTAGAACTTGTAGTGTAAGGCAGGAGTAATTGAGAGTCCGAGCCGGACACTCTTATGAGCCGGCCGGGACTCTGAGAGTTGCTGGGCGTCAGCCTCCCTATATAAAGGGACGACCCGGCAGCGGTTTTAGAGAGAAGGAAGATCTCGTCGAGAGCCAGGCATAGCAATTAAGCTCCCTGGTCCTCGAAACCCTAATCAATACCACCTCAACTGGATGTAGGCTTTTACCTTCACCGCAAGGGGCCGAACCAGTATAACCCTCGTGTTCCTTGTCCCGTTAACCCCTTCAAGCTTCCTAGCAGCGATGGCTCGACGACTAAGTCCTAGCTTGAGGACATCTGCCGTGACAATTCCACGACAGTTGGCGCCCACCGTGGGGCCAGCGCACGGTGGATTTGAGTTCTTGAAGGGCAGCTTCGAAGGGCTCAAGGGATACGCTGTGGGCCGGATGACCAAGAGTCGTCGCGGCAAGCTCTACATCAGCGATGCAAACTGGGGCCCCGACGCCGGCTCAATTGAGTACGGGTACCGGGTCCCCTTCGGCATTCAATAGACTTCAGCATTCAATGCGTGCACGATGGCACGGCATAGTTAAAGTGTTGACCCTATTCTATTACAAGACTCGTGGAGTCCAAAAGGGTGAGGCATTGTTTGATAAGCCGCCAGCAGAGTTACGACGCTTGCTGGGTTGAAGTCTCCGGCTCGTCCCTCTCTTCTCCTCCGGCTGTTCCCAAGGTCTGGAAAGTTGACGACTTCCAGTCGATGCCGCTCAGAGCTTCGAATTGAGCTTCCTCGTCAATTAACCCGGCCGGGTCAATCTCCGGGGCGAAGGTGTGCTGACTAGCCGGCGGGATTAAGCTGAGGGCTTCATAGCGCGGGGTCGGGATCCTCTGATTTTCCGCATTGTAACCCGGCTGGTACTTGGTCAGATCTGTGTCGTTTCCAATAAAGGTGGCCACCGGGCGCACGATCTTCACGCAGGCGGCAAAGTCTCTTTGGTCGAAGGCCGTGCCGTCTTCCTTCAGACTTGGATAGCTGAGGGCGATGTCCGCCGGGTCTAACTCGGGAAGGAAAGCCTTGGCCCGGCTCAGCGTGGCGATAGCTCCGGCTCTTGCAGAGGCCCGTCGCAGCTCTTGGATACGTTGAGGTAGAACGGCGAGCCGGCGAAGCACTTCCGCCAGGTGAGTCGGCACCTCGTTGGATAGGGCCACCACAGCCAAGGCACGCTGTGACCCGGTGTAGAGTTGCTCCACCAGGGTGTACACGGCCTTCAGCTTGGTTACCACACTCTGGTTGAGGTTGGCACTTCTGGGACCTGTTTAACAGAATAAGATAAGCCGCCGACAAGGGTGAGTTATGAGATATAAAGACTACAAACTTGATGAAAGCCGGTAAAATGACTTACCGAAGATTGCGGCAACCATCTGGGACACTTGGCGCTTTAAGCAGGAGAGTTCGGCGGTCTTCTCTGAGAGAGCCTTCTCTGCCTGTTCGGCCCGGTTCACCAGAGCAGCCTTCTCTTCGGCCCAGGCTCTCCGTTCCACGTCGAAGTCCGTCTTCAGCTTCTCCTGCACAGCAATACTGGACACAAATTTAGCATTTGCTTTCCGGGTCTCAGTTTCTTGCGTCTTCAGCCGGGTCTTGAGATCAGAGATATCAGCCTCAAACTTCTTGCCAGCAGCCTGCATAAATTTCCGGGTTATAGCATGAACAGTTATTATACAAATTTAAAGTCCCAAGCGTTTTCCAAGCAAAGACACTTGGCACTTGGGGGCTAATGCATATCGAACGTTCCTATCTACAAACTACCGGTTCATGGAAATAAGCCGGAACTTAAGTCTACAACATACTCAATCATAAGTCGTCGACTTGGGGGCTAGCATGGTAAAGGTAATTATGCAGTAAGTCAGAGGACAGAAGAATAATACCTCAGACTTCTGCTGAATCTGGTTCACCATGGCAATCTCTACGTCCCGGTTCTTGTGCACTTGGCTGACGTAGCCGGAGACGAGCTCTCCGATGCTTAGGTTGGTGTAGTCGGAGAGGTCCAGATTAACCCGGCGGGGCTGTAGCAACAACCCCTTGGCAGAACACTTGGCCAGTGCAGTAGGTCTCCCCGGCTCAACAAATTCCGTCCGGGTGATTACCACATCCGGGTCATCTGCTGGTTGAGCCGAGCTGGAGGCCTCCGGGATAACAGAAGCTTCTGCTATGGGCTTGTTGGTTGGAGCAGCGGCCTCAGGAGCAGAGGCAGCTGGCAGTTCTTGAGCGGCTACCTCCGGCTCAGGCAAGTCCGGCTCATCGACCGGCTTGTTCTTCTTCGCCCTTTTGCTAAGTTTTGCTTGGGCGCAGAAAAGACAGAAAGGTTAAGCACAAGAGTGTAAGTAAAGACAACGTACACCATAAGATGATCATTATTACCCGGGCACAGTCTTGAAAGCCGGCAGGTTCGACTGCATAGAGTCGCCCGAAGAGGGGGAAGTCTCCTGATAATTTGAGTCAGAAGAATTGAGTGGCTGACGTATAACACCCGCCAAAGGATGAAAAGGGTACAAGTTGGAGATAACCTCAGTTCGGCGCTTCCTCGACGCGTCAGGTAACCCGGAGGAGAGGTCGGCGTCCTTGTTGGTCCAGGTGTGACGCCGGCTCTCATGAACCTGTCGCTTCAAAATAAATTGAGGATCTTGATAAGCTAAAGGATGTGAAAAGCTTACTTTCCGGGTTACCCTTCGGACTTTCAGCCTTGGCAAGGGCTCCGAGTCGGAGGAAAGTGACATTACCTCTTCAACCACCGGGTTACTTGCGCTGGTGTCATCCTGTTGATGAATAGTATTGATAAGGCGGGCAGAAATAAATAACAGATATAACAAGAGTTTACAGGTTCAGGGGTTACCTCTGACTCGGAGCTGTCGCTTAGTTGCATCAACTCTGAAGCAGTTGGCCTACTTCCCTTCTTGCGGGGAGCGGCTTTCTTGGCGGCTTTCTTCGCATTCCTGGCCTTCTTGGCCGCCTCGTGGTCATATTTGACCTTCCAAAATTTGTCATCAGCCTGAAAAATACAATGATGATTTCTTAAAAGATTCAGATGAAAGTTATATACAGAAGAAGATAAGATGTTCAGATCAGCGGCTTACCGCTGGGGCTGGATTGCTCATGCAGAAGGGGGCTAACCCGGTCCTCCCGCAGTCTGCCAGGCTCTCGTTCAAGAGAGCCTTGGTCATATCCTCTGCAACATCTTCAGGAAGATCGTTGCGGCTGTGTCTCTGGGGGTCATCCTTTCGGCCCGTGTACTCGCACATTAAGCCGGGGCGGCGGCTCAATGGGATCACCCACCAGGAGATCCAGACCCGGACCAGATCGATTCCGTTGAGACCATTGCCCAGGAGAGCCTTGATCTTGTTGATGGTGGGGAGCAGAGGTTGGCGTTCCGCCTGAGTTAACTTGTCAGACAGCGGGTGGGTTGGCTCCAGACGTGAAGGGTGAAAGCCGGGCAGCGGGCTCTCGTCAGCCGGTGACGTGTCTTGGCAATAGAACCACGTCAGATTCTAGTCCTTTGGGTGACTCGGCGGCTCGGCATAAGGGAAAAGACAGTCTCTCCGTCTCTGAATGGAGATGCCGCCTAGCTCCAGACTTGGCCCGTTGGCGCACTCGTTCTGGCGGTTCAAGTAGAAAAGCTCTCTGAAGAGCAGCAGATTGGGCTCTTCTCCAAGGTAAACCTCGCAGAACACTTGGAAATTGCATATGTTGGACACCGAGTTGGGTCCTATATCTTGTGGCCACAGGTCAAAGAAGTTCAGCACGTCTCTAAAAAACTTTGAGCCAGGCGGTGCGAAGCCCCGGCTCATGTGATCCGCAAAAATGACCACCTCCCCGTCCCTTGGCTGTGGTCTCTCCTCTGATGGGTCGGGGGCACGGTAGGACATTACGTCCTTCTTGGGCAGATAGCCTGACTTGACAAAATCTGCTAAGGTCTCGTTGGTGACATTGGACCTCATCCAAGTGCAAGTGATGGAGGCTTTAGGAGCTTTGGGAGGCATGATGAAAGTCGGCAGCCTATGATAAAAGGAAACGTCCGGTTTAATTATAAGCCGGAGGAAATTTACAGGTCAATGTTAAAGTGGCGGCTTATGGAGGGGACTAATGACATACATCTAGGTGCAGCGGGTTATTTAAGCCGCCCTAGGTATTGAGAGTAATTCGATTGTCTACGGCCTTATCACAGATGAGCCGGAAAATTCTATGGCGCATGGTCTCCTTTGAGCCGGAAAATTCTATGGCGCATGGTCTCCTTTGAGCCGGAATATTCTATGGCGCATGGTCTCCTTTGAGTCGGAAGATTCTACGGCGCGTGGTTTCTTTAAACCGGAAATGTAAACCGCCATGACTCAATGAGTGCAGTTTTTACTAAGTGTGGTGAAAACAGGTTTCACACATTGCGGTAAATATTTTGGATCAAAATGGTCGGTCAAAAGGAAAATTTCTAGACCTAAAAAACAGACGCGGGGGGAGTTCTTGAGCTCGAATGAGGCCTTCATGCAGTAAAAAGAGGTCTACTTGCATGAGAAATGGGTGCTAAACAGCTACCGCAGTGGTTCTATACAAGGCTAAGATCAAAAAAGGGCAGTAAAGATGAAAACTACCGGAGCTTGTGGGCGACGGCGACGAACACGGACGAACACGGACGAACCCTACTGCAGATCTGTTCTACGGGGTAGCGAGGACTTACCGGTGCTGAAGGGATGCGGAGGTTGCCGCCGTTTGTCTGGACCGAGTCAGGGTGATGCAGCGGCCAAGGTTGACGAAGACTGGGGGCACGGCGGCGGCGGCGGCGGAGTTCGAGCTCTCGGGGGACAGAGGAAGAAGACGAAGAAGAAGAGTGGCTGAAGGCCCGTCGGGTCGGGCTATTTATAAGGGCGAGCTCATAAGTGGGCGCGAGAAACGAGGAGACCGCGGCGTGGTTATCTCCCCACGAAACGCCTCGATTTTCAGGATAGCAGTAAAGATAAGATCCGTTGCGGATCTGGTGGAGTAAAAAACGGACTTAATGGAAGATGACGTCACGGCGGATTACCCAGAGTCCAGAGGATGACGTCATGCCGGGTTATGACATTCACGCAATTGTAAGCCGGAGATTTTCTGTCGAAAGGATTGAAGAATGACATGAGCCGGCTCAAATCAATCTGGGGCCTAATGTTGAGGATATAGACCTTAGAGTCACCCGCCAGGAGGGGCCGGGTTACTCATATGGTCATTGCCAGAAGCCCGGAGCTAAGCTTGAAGACGGTGGGCCAAACATGGGCTTAAGACCCGGATACGGCTTAAGGCCCGTAGTTACAATCATTATTATGGTAGAACTTGTAGTGTAAGGCAGGAGTAATTGAGAGTCCGAGCCGGACACTCTTATGAGCCGGCCGGGACTCTGAGAGTTGCTGGGCGTCAGCCTCCCTATATAAAGGGACGACCCGGCAGCGGCTCTAGAGAGAAGCCAGCAACTCATCTATGGAAGGATTGTGCAATCATGAAGGCCTTTAAGAATTACAATGGCCCGGGCGGCGGCTCAGGCGCCGGCGGCTTTCATGGCCCGAGCGGCGGCTCAAATTCTAACCCTCAGAACGGTCAAGGGGGCTTTAATCAGCAGTCTGGCCAGGGTCATCAACAGCAGCAGGGAGGTTATCAGACCAATCCAAAGCAGCTTAGCAGTGGACAGTATCATGTGTTTACCACCAGTCTGTGTAAGCGAGATCAGAAGCTTCATAAGAGGGCTGTGAATGCTGTTGAGCCGGCGGTTCCACGCTACTTGCGGTGGTCTGAGCAGCCTATAGTGTGGAGTAGGGAGGATCACCCTCCCCGGGTGGATAATCCGGGTCACTTGGCCCTGGTGGTGGCTCCTCAGGTGGGAGGATATAAGTTCACTAAGGTACTCATGGATGGAGGCAGCAGCATCAACATCCTCTATTATGAGACATTTCGTCGTATGGGGTTGATTGATAAGAATCTCAGCCAATCAAACACTATTTTCCATGGTGTGGTACCTGGTAAGCCGGCGTACCCAGTCGGCAAGATCGAGTTGGAAGTGGCCTTTGGAGATGAGCACAACTACAGGGTGGAAAATTGACCTTTGAGGTGGTCAAGATAAGAAGTCCGTACCATGCCATATTTGGGCGGCCGGCTTACGCCAAGTTCATGGCACGGCCGTGTTACGTATATTTACAGCTCAAGATGCCGGGTCATAATGGGACCATTACGGTTCACGGCAGCCGGAAGGTGGCCTTGGAGTGTGAGGAAGGCGATGCAGCTTATGTAGAGTCTGTCTGCGCAACAGAAGAGTTAATGTTTTATAAAGACAACGTTGACCCAACAGACATGACTTCTCTGAAAAAGCCGACTACGGAGCATGAGGCGGCGATGAAATTTAAATCGGCTGATGAGACTAAACTCGTTGATTTCGTTCCAGGAGATTCATCTCAGCAGTTTAGCATCAGTGCCAATCTGGATCCAAAATAGGAAAGCGCGCTCATCGAGTTCATCCGTGAGAATAGGGACATTTTCGCATGGAAGCCGTCCGACATGCCAGGTGTACCTAGAGAACTCGCTGAGCACACTCTCAATGTTGATCCGAAATTTAAGCTGGTCAGGCAATTCCTTTGGCGGTTTAATGAAGAGAGGCGGAAAGCCATTGGAGAAGAGGTGGCCCGGCTCTTGGCGGCCGGGTTTATTGTTGAAGTCTTTCACCCAGAATGGTTAGCTAACCCGGTGCTCGTACTCAAGAAGAACGGCACTTGGCGGATGTGTGTGGACTACACGGACTTAAACAAGGCGTGTCCGGCTGATCCTTTTGCCCTTCCCCGTATTGATCAAATTATTGATGCTACGGCAGGTTGTGCGCGCTTAAGTTTCTTGGATGCTTACTCCGGATATCATCATATTAAAATGGCAGTTAAGGACCAGGAGAAGACGACATTCATCACTCCCTTTGGAGCCTTCTGCTATGTGTCTATGCCCTTTGGACTCAAGTGTGCACAGGCGACTTATCAGCGCTGTGTACAGAACTGTCTTCATAACCAGATTGGGTGCAATGTTCATGCTTATGTGGACGATATTGTGGTTAAGTCCATAAAGGAGGAAACCCTGATAGATGATTTAAGGGAAACCTTTGATAATCTCCGGGTTTACAAGATGATGCTTAACCCGGCCAAGTGTGTTTTTGGTGTGTCTGCAGGCAAACTCTTGGGTTTTTTGGTTTCTGACAGAGGTATTGAAGCTAACCCGGAGAAGATCAAGGCCATCACCTCCCTGGCTAAGCCGGCGTGTATAAATGACGTTCAGCGCTTGGCGGGTCGCATCGCTGCTTTAAGCCGGTTTATAAGCCGTTTGGGTGAGAAGGCCATGCCATTATATCAGTTGATGAAGAAAACTGATAACTTTGTCTGGAATGATGCAGCTAATACCGCTTTTGAGGATTTGAGGAAGCAGCTGGCAGAGCCCCCAGTCCTTGCTGCTCCAGTTGACAAGGAGCCTTTATTACTGTATGTGGCTGCTAATACACGAGCCGTCAGTGTGGACGTGGTGGTGGAGCGCAAGGAAGAGGGTAAGGAGCATTTGGTTCAGCGGCCGGTTTATTATGTCAGCGAAGTGCTCGTTGAGTCCAAACAGCGGTATCCGCATTGGCAGAAGCTTGTTTATGGTGTGTTCATGGCGAGCCGTAAACTTAAGCATTATTTCCAGGGTCATCCCATCACTGTGGTCAGTTCTGCCCCTCTAGGTGATATCATTCAGAACAAAGAGGCCACAGGGAGAGTGGCTAAGTGGGCTATAGAGCTTGGACCTCATGGTCTGAAATACGTGCCACGCACTGCTGTTAAGTCTCAGGCCTTGGTGGATTTCATCAATGATTGGACAGAGTCACAAGTGCCCGAGCAAAAGCCAGATAACACATACTGGACTATACACTTTGATGGGTCCAGGCAGTTGGAGGGCTCGGGGGCTGGAGTCGTGTGGCTTCCCCTAAAGGTGACAAGTTCCATGATGTGCTGCAGTTGATGTTTCCTTGCACTAACAACGCGGCTGAGTACGAGGCCTTGATCCATGGTCTTTGGATGGCTAAAGAGATGAGCTTGAGCCGGGTAAGGTGCTTCGGCGACTCAGACTTGGTGGCTCAACAAGTATCAGGAACGTGGGATTCCAAGGACCCTCTCATGGCGGCTTATCGCCGCGAAGTTGATGCCATTGCTGGGCACTTTCAGGGTTACCAAGTGGAACACATCGATCGCAGGAAGAACGAGGCGGCTGATGCTTTAAGCCGGCTGGGCTCTCAGCAAAAACCGGTGCCGCCTAATACTTTCATGGACGTCCTGTATAGCCCTTCTGTTAAGTTGCCTACAGAGGAAGACTTGGTTGTCCCTGACCCGGAGGCACGACTGGTGGCGGCTCTCCACATCATACCGGACTGGACAGTACCTTATTTGGCTTACATGACCCGGGGAGAGTTGCCTGAGGATGAAACTTTGGCCAGACAAGTAACCCGGCGGGCTAAGTCAATGATTGTTATCAATGGCGAGTTGCATCACCGTAGTGTTACAGGAGCGTTTCAGCGTTGTGTCTCCCCTGAGGAAGGTCAAGAGATCTTGCGTGAGATTCATGAAGGGGATTGTGGCCATCACGCCGGCTCAAAGTCTCTTGTGGCCAAGGCTTTTCGCCATGGTTTTTATTGGCTGATAGCTCATGCTGATGCGGAGGACTTGGTCAGTAAATGTGATGGTTGCCAAAGGTTCTCGCGACGGGCTCATGTGCCGGCTCAGGAGCTGAGGATGATCCCAATTACTTGGCCCTTTGCGGTCTGGGGGCTTGATATGGTTGGGCCTTTTAAAAGGTCCAAAGATAAGAAGACCCACCTCTTGGTGGCAGTTGACAAATTTACCAAGTGGGTAGAAGCAGAGCCAGTTAGCAAGTGTGATGCAGCCACAGCAGTTCAGTTTATGAAAAAGGTGATCTTTCGCTTTGGCTTTCCGCACAGCATTATAACTGACAATGGCACCAATCTATCCAAAGGCGCCATGGAAGAGTTTTGTCAATGAGAGCATATCCGACTTGATGTTTCCTCAGTGGCTCATCCTCAATCCAATGGTCAAGCTGAGAGAGCTAATCAGGAGATTCTGAAAGGCATCAAACCCCGGCTTTTGGTCCCTTTGCAACGGACGCCGGGTTGTTGGGTGGAGGAGTTGCCCTCCGTGTTATGGAGCATCAACACTACTCCTAACAGGTCTACAGGTTTCACGCCTTTTTTCATGGTTTACGGGGCAGAGGCAGTCCTCCCCAGTGACATCCGTCATGACTCGCCTCGAGTGGCGGCTTACGTTGAGGCGGATAATGAACAGGCGCGCCAGGATGCTCTTGACTTGTTGGACGAGCAGCGTGATGTGGCAGCAGCTCGCTCAGCAATTTACCAACAGGACCTGCGCCATTATCATAGTCGCCGGGTTAAATCCCGGGTCTTCCAGGAAGGCGATCTGGTGCTCCGGCTCATCCAAGATCAAACAGATGTGCACAAGCTATCCCCGCCTTGGGAAGGGCCCTTTGTGGTCAGCAAGAATTTGCACAACGGGTCATATTACCTCATTGACATTCGGGAGCACAAAGATTCACGTAAGTCGGAGGAAGAAACCCGTCGGCCGTGGAACATAGCTCAGCTTCGGCCTTACTACACTTGAGCCACCGGCTCTCATAATGTACATATTTCTCTAAGCCATGTATATATTATGATAAGCAATAAAGCAGGACCTCTGTCCTTTTTTTCTCCTCCAAATGTGCACGTGTTGTTTTCATTGCAAGATTACATGATAACTTGAAGGAGGATCCAGCTTATGATCATATTCGAATCTAGCCGTAAGCAATAAGGTCACTTGGGGGCTTCCTGTTCAAACATAGGTCGTATTCGAACCAAAGAGAACATAGCTGTCGATACCCATTTGATTGGCAAAGTGCCGAGCTCATTGGGGAATTTTCTTTGATCATATTTGAATCTTAGTTTAACCCCTTTGAGAACCGACGTGGATCGTATTCGAATCAGCGTCATTAAACAATTCTTAAAGTCATTTGGGGGCTTCCTGTTCAAACATGGGTCGTATTCGAACCAAAGAGAACATAGCTGCCGGTACCCTCTTGATTGGCATCGCCACACCCACTGGGGGCTATATGATCGTATTCGAATCCTAGCATAACCCCTTTGGGCCGGGTCTCTGGTCGTATTCGAACCGGAAGCCCCTAAAGTTCTTCTGCTTTATAGCAAGTTTCTTCTGATTATTTCAAAGTGTGTACGGCCAGGTCTCACTTTGCCGGCTTAACTTTGATTTACAGTGTTAGTTGAACACAATGGGTGTTATTAAGACAGGTAAACTAGAATTGAGGTATCAACCTTATTACCCGGGTTATTTAAACCGGAAGCATGCTTGCAGGCCGCTAAGTGTGTTATTACGGCTGTATTAAGGACATACTTGAGGACCAGTCTTTTTTGATTCATATCCGGGTTATATATCTAAAACCTATGATTCTCAGCGCGGTAAGCCGCCTAGAGACCTGTGATTTGTCCTATGCAGGATAGTCGAAGGCAACTATTTTGAGCTTAAGGAAAATAAATGATTGATTACGACCCGGAGGAATATAAGGAAGACAATTTCAATAGACTTCAGCATTCAATGCGTGCACGATGGCACGGCACAGTTAAAGTGTTGACCCTATTCTATTACAAGACTCGTGGAGTCCAAAAGGGTGAGGCATTGTTTGATAAGCCGCCAGCAGAGTTACGACGCTTGCTGGGTTGAAGTCTCCGGCTCGTCCCTCTCTTCTCCTCCGGCTGTTCCCAAGGTCTGGAAAGTCGACGACTTCCAGTCGATGCCGCTCAGAGCTTCGAATTGAGCTTCCTCGTCAATTAACCCGGCCGGGTCAATCTCCGGGGCGAAGGTGTGCTGACGAGCCGGCGGGATTAAGCTGAGGGCTTCATAGCGCGGGGTCGGGATCCTCTGATTTTCCGCATTGTAACCCGGCTGGTACTTGGTCAGATCTGTGTCGTTTCCAATAAGGGTGGCCACCGGGCGCACGATCTTCACGCAGGCGGCAAAGTCTCTTTGGTCGAAGGCCGTGCCGTCTTCCTTCAGACTTGGATAGCCGAGGGCGATGTCCGCCGGGTCTAACTCGGGAAGGAAAGCCTTGGCCCGGCTCAGCGCGGCGATAGCTCCGGCTCTTGCAGAGGCCCGTCGCAGCTCTTGGATACGTTGAGGCAGAACGGCGAGCCGGCGAAGCACTTCCGCCAGGTGAGTCGGCACCTCGTTGGATAGGGCCACCACAGCCAAGGCACGCTGTGACCCGGTGTAGAGTTGCTCCACCAGGGTGTACACGGCCTTCAGCTTGGTTACCACACTCTGGTTGAGGTTGGCACTTCTGGGACCTGTTTAACAGAATAAGATAAGCCGCCGACAAGGGTGAGTTATGAGATATAAAGACTACAAACTTGATGAAAGCCGGTAAAATGACTTACCGAAGATTGCGGCAACCATCTGGGACACTTGGCGCTTTAAGCCGGAGAGTTCGGCGGTCTTCTCTGAGAGAGCCTTCTCCGCCTGTTCGGCCCGGTTCACCAGAGCAGCCTTCTCTTCGGCCCAGGCTCTCCGTTCCGCGTCGAAGTCCGTCTTCAGCTTCTCCTGCGCAGCAATACTGGACACAAATTTAGCATTTGCTTTCCGGGTCTCAGTTTCTTGCGTCTTCAGCCGGGTCTTGAGATCAGAGATATCAGCCTCAAACTTCTTGCCAGCAGCCTGCATAAATTTCCGGGTTATAGCATGAACAGTTATTATACAAATTTAAAGTCCCAAGCGTTTTCCAAGCAAAGACACTTGGCACTTGGGGGCTAATGCATATCGAACGTTCCTATCTACAAACTACCGGTTCATGGAAATAAGCCGGAACTTAAGTCTACAACATACTCAATCATAAGTCGTCGACTTGGGGGCTAGCATGGTAAAGGTAATTATGCAGTAAGTCAGAGGACAGAAGAATAATACCTCAGACTTCTGCTGAATCTGGTTCACCATGGCAATCTCTACGTCCCGGCTCTTGTGCACTTGGCTGACGTAGCCGGAGACGAGCTCTCCGATGCTCAGGTTGGTGTAGTCGGAGAGGTCCAGATTAACCCGGCGGGGCTGTAGCAACTCCCCCTTGGCAGAACACTTGGCCAGTGCAGTAGGTCTCCCCGGCTCAACAAATTCCGTCCGGATGATTACCACATCCGGGTCATCTGCTGGTTGAGCCGAGCTGGAGGCCTCCGGGATAACAGAAGCTTCTGCTATGGGCTTGTTGGTTGGAGCAGCGGCCTCAGGAGCAGAGGCAGCTGGCGGTTCTTGAGCGGCTACCTCCGGCTCAGGCAAGTCCGGCTCATCGACCGGCTTGTTCTTCTTCGCCCTTTTGCTGAGTTTTGCTTGGGCGCTGAAAAGACAAAAAGGTTAAGCACAAGAGTGTAAGTAAAGACAAAGTACACCATAAGATGATCATTATTACCCGGGCACAGTCTTGAAAGCCGGCAGGTTCGACTGCATAGAGTCGCCCGAAGAGGGTGAAGTCTCCTGATAATTGGAGTCAGAAGAATTGAGTGGCTGACGTATAACACCCGCCAAAGGATGAAAAGGGTACAAGTTGGAGATAACCTCAGTTCGGCGCTTCCTCGATGCGTCAGGTAACCCGGAGGAGAGGTCGGCGTCCTTGTTGGTCCGGGTGTGACGCCGGCTCTCATGAACCTGTCGCTTCAAAATAAATTGAGGATCTTGATAAGCTAAAGGATGTGAAAAGCTTACTTTCCGGGTTACCCTTCGGACTTTCAGCCTTGGCAAGGGCTCCGAGTCGGAGGAAAGTGACATTACCTCTTCAACCACCGGGTTACTTGCGCCGGTGTCATCCTGTTGATGAATAGTATTGATAAGGCGGGCAGAAATAAATAACAGATATAACAAGAGTTTACAGGTTCAGGGGTTACCTCTGACTCGGAGCTATCGCTTAGTTGCATAACCTCTGAAGCAGTTGGCCTACTTCCCTTCTTGCAGGGAGCGGCTTTCTTGGCGGCTTTCTTCGCCTTCCTGGCCTTCTTGGCCGCCTCGTGGTCATATTTGACCTTCCAAAATTTGTCATCAGCCTGAAAAATACAATGATGATTTCTTAAAAGATTCAGATGAAAGTTATATACAGAAGAAGATAAGATGTTCAGATCAGCGGCTTACCGCTGGGGCTGGATTGGTCTTGCAGAAGGGGGCTAACCCGGTCCTCCCGCAGTCTGCCAGGCTCTCGTTCAAGAGAGCCTTGGTCATATCCTCTGCAACATCTTCAGGAAGATCGTTGCGGCTGTGTCTCTGGGGGTCATCCTTTCGGCCCGTGTACTCGCACATTAAGCCGGGGCGGCGGCTCAATGGGATCACCCGCCAGGAGATCCAGACCCGGACCAGATCGATTCCGTTGAGACCATTGCCCAGGAGACCCTTGATCTTGTTGATGGTGGGGAGCAGAGGTTGGCGTTCCGCCTGAGTTAACTTGTCAGACAGCGGGTGGGTTGGTCCAGACGTGAAGGGCGAAAGTCGGGCAGCGGGCTCTCGTCAGCCGGTGACGTGTCTTGGCAATAGAACCACGTCAGATTCCAGTCCTTTGGGTGACTCGGCGGCTCGGCATAAGGGAAAAGACAGTCTCTCCGTCTCTGAATGGAGATGCCGCCTAGCTCCAGACTTGGCCCGTTGGCGCACTCGTTCTGGCGGTTCAAGTAGAAAAGCTCTCTGAAGAGCAGCAGACTGGGCTCTTCTCCAAGGTAAACCTCGCAGAACACTTGGAAATTGCATATGTTGGATACCGAGTTGGGTCCTATATCTTGTGGCCACAGGTCAAAGAAGTTCAGCACGTCTCTAAAAAACTTTGAGCCGGGCGGTGCGAAGCCCCGGCTCATGTGATCCGCAAAAATGACCACCTCCCGGTCCCTTGGTTGTGGTCTCTCCTCTGATGGGTCGGGGGCACGGTAGGACATGACGTCCTTCTTGGGCAGATAGCCTGACTTGACAAAATCTGCTAAGGTCTCGTTGGTGACATTGGACCTCATCCAATTGCAAGTGATGGAGGCTTTAGGAGCTTTGGGAGGCATGATGAAAGTCGGCAGCCTATGATAAAAGGAAACGTCCGGTTTAATTATAAGCCGGAGGAAATTTACAGGTCAATGTTAAAGTGGCGGCTTATGGAGGGGACTAATGACATACATCTAGGTGCAGCGGGTTATTTAAGCCGCCCTAGGTATTGAGAGTAATTCGATTGTCTACGGCCTTATCACAGATGAGCCGGAAAATTCTATGGCGCATGGTCTCCTTTGAGCCGGAAAATTCTATGGCGCATGGTCTCCTTTGAGCCGGAATATTCTATGGCGCATGGTCTCCTTTGAGTCGGAAGATTCTACGGCGCGTGGTTTCTTTAAACCGGAAATGTAAACCGCCATGACTCAATGAGTGCAGTTTTTTACTAAGTGTGGTGAAAACAGGTTTCACACATTGCAGTAAATATTTTGGATCAAAATGGTCGGTCAAAAGGAAAATTTCTAGACCTAAAAAACAGACGCGGGGGGAGTTCTTGAGCTCGAATGAGGCCTTCATGCAGTAAAAAGAGGTCTACTTGCATGAGAAATGGGTGCTAAACAGCTACCGCAGTGGTTCTATATAAGGCTAAGATCAAAAAAGGGCAGTAAAAATGAAAACTACCGGAGCTTGTGGGTGACGGCGACGAACACGGACGAACCCTACTGCAGATCTGTTCTACGGGGTAGCGAGGACTTACCGGTGCTGAAGGGATGCGGAGGTTGCCGCCGTTTGTCTGGACCGAGTCAGGGTGATGCAGCGGCCAAGGTTGACGAAGACTGGGGGCGCGGCGGCGGCGGCGGAGTTCGAGCTCTCGGGGGACAGAGGAAGAAGACGAAGAAGAAGAGTGGCTGAAGGCCCGTCGGGCCGGGCTATTTATAAGGGTGAGCTCATAAGTGGGCGTGAGAAACGAGGAGACCGCGGCGTGGTTATCTCCCCACGAAACGCCTCGATTTTCGGGATAGCAGTAAAGATAAGATCCGTTGCGGATCTGGTCGAGTAAAAAACGGACTTAATGGAAGATGACGTCACGGCGGATTACCCGGAGTCCAGAGGATGACGTCACGCCGGGTTATGACATTCACGCAATTGTAAGCCGGAGATTTTCTGTCGAAAGGATTGAAGATTGACATGAGCCGGCTCAAATCAATCTGGGGCCTAATGTTGAGGATATAGACCTTAGAGTCACCCGCCAGGAGGGGCCGGGTTACTCATATGGTCATTGCCAGAAGCCCGGCGCTAAGCTTGAAGACGGTGGGCCAAAGATGAGCTTAAGACCCGGATACGGCTTAAGGCCCGTAGTTACAATCATTATTATGGTAGAACTTGTAGTGTAAGGCAGGAGTAATTGAGAGTCCGAGCCGGACACTCTTATGAGCCGGCCGGGACTCTGAGAGTTGCTGGGCGTCAGCCTCCCTATATAAAGGGATGACCCGGCAGCGGTTTTAGAGAGAAGGAAGATCTCGTCGACAGCCAGGCATAGCAATTAAGCTCCCTGGTCCTCGAACCCTAATCAATACCACCTCAACTGGACGTAGGCTTTTACCTTCACCGCAAGGCGCCGAACAAGTATAACCCTCGTGTTCCTTGTCCCGTTAACCCCTTCAAGCTTCCTAGCGGCGATGGCTCCACGACTAAGTCCTAGCTTGAGGACATCTGTCGTGACAATTCCACGACAGGTCCCGTTTGTCATTGACTATATCTAATCCATTTTTGTTAATTTAGTTTCACTAGGCGGCGGGGCCTGTTAGTGTCAATTAGGAGGGGGTTAGCTCTAATATGTGGTTAGCCCCTAATTAATCAAGGGCCGCACCGGGTGGCAGTGGCCCTGGCCCCCAGGGGTAGAGCCGGTGTAACACCCCGGATGTAACTTGCCATATTTGTAACTCCGACTCTTGCCATTATCGGCTATGTGTTTTGATATTCCCTCCGTGGTCGGGTTTTGTTTTTCGTTTTGTATTTTGTCATGTCATGCATTTCATATCATGTCATCATGTGCATTGCATTTGCATACGTGTTCGTCTCATGCATCCGAGCATTTTCCCCGTTGTCCGTTTTGCAATCCGGCGCTCCTATCTCCTCCGGTGTACCCTTCTTGTTTTCTTTCGTGTGCGGGTGTCAAACTTTCTCGGAATGGACCGAGGCTTGTCAAGTGGCCTTAATATACCACCCGGAGACCACCGGTCAAGTTTCGTGCCATTTGGAGGTCGTTTGGTACTCCAACGGTTAATCGGGCATCCGCAAAGTCCATTTGAGTGTCCAGCAAAACCCCCCCTCAAAACCAGTCCAAAACCCACCAAACTCTCTTCCATGCTCTAGGTCGTTCGATCATGATCGTGTGGGCGAAAATCGCACCTCATTTGGACCCTCCTAGCTCCGTCTACCTATAAATATGTGAGCATCCCGAAAACGAAATCGCAGTCCAACCCTAACCCTCGTCCCTCTCCACCGCCGGACACGTCCGGGCGGAGCCGGACGCGTCCACCCGCGCCGCCGTCGCCACGTGGCACGTCGCCGTTCGTCGCC